>NW_009954229.1:278086-282147 GCF_000747805.2 Chaetura pelagica | reverse complement strand
GCGTTGAGACCTGGAGCCCTCGTTTGCCAACAGATCAGGACCAGCATGGTGGTGGGGGCCTGGCAAAAGGCAGTGGGCATTGCACTGGAGTGGTAAGAGGCAGTTTTGGTGAGCACTTGGGTGGAGAGCTGGAGCTGCTCCTGGTCCTGTGGAGTCCTCCTGCTTCCCTCTGTTCCAGTTGGATCAATGGCAAGAAGCCACCTTCCCTCTCCAGCAAAAGATCAGCTCCCAAGTAATGATGTCCAGCTGTCCTGACAAAATGTGATTGCTCATCAGTTTGGTTGATGACTTAATCTGGGTCTGATTAGCATCCTGGAGGCTGTCCAGACGATCAAAAATTATGCATAATTTTGCTGTGGGCCACAGTTCATTTAACATGTTCACATCCTCACACAGTGGCAGGGGTGAGCGTTTGCTCTGCGCGAGGCTTGGCTTGGGGAGAACGGGCCAGGCTCCTGGTACAGGGAGAAGGGTGTGAGCTGGCATGGCTTGGCTTTGTGTCATGGGTCGTAGCTGCAGGGAATGTGTTGATGGCTGGAACTTCACTGGGTGAAGGTCCTGAGCATCCCATGCTTGCCCCTGGGCATTGCTCCCTGCAGAAGCTTGCTGGGATAATCCTTGGAATAATGCTAAATCTTTAGGAGCAATAAAAATCCTCTCCTTCCCCCAAAGAAACTGCTTTGTCAAACAGCTGGATACATTTTCTAATTCTTCTTGGAGCTTTCAGATCCTCACCGCAGTAAGATTTTTGCTACTGGAGGGTCTGGGAAGCAGGAGAGATGGCGAGGCTGGATGGACACAGGGCCATCTGCAGCTGTCAGGAAGGCTGATGGAGGCGACCCAGCTCCTGCCTGGCAAGGGTTAAAGCTGGAGCAGGGACTGCTGGAAGAGTTCAGTTGTTTCACATTAGGCTGGGCAGCCCTGGATGCCTTCCGTGCTTGGGGAGCCGGGGGCCGGGTCCCCAGTGTTAAATCTGCGTAACCGATGCCGTACAACTGGCACCAGCCTTGACCACAAGTGGCCGTTAAAATAAACATCCCTGGGCTTAACTGACAGGCAGGCTCAAGGAGAAACAGGCCTGCATGACGGGGAATATTAAATACCCGGCGAGAACCTTCACTCCATCAGACAAACACCCCCCGGCCCCGCGGCATCAATGGGCGCAGTGTTGGGGCCGGCGCGTGCCGCTCCCGGGGGTGTCCGCCCGGTGCCAGCGGTGCGGGAATGTGCAAGAAATCCAGTCCCAAAACCCATTCCCGGGTAAACACGGCGGCGGGAGCCCCGCGGTGGCACCGGGGACCGGGCGGCTCGGGCACCGCAGCACCCAGCTGGAGGGCTGGGGGGGTGCCAGTTGCTCTGTGCTGCTGCTCCAGGGTGTTATTTGGAGTTAGGAAAGGAGGCAAAAGGCTTTATTAAAAATGAGATGTTTGGCTGAGGTCGGCAGTCTTATTAATAACGATGATTTGCGAGCTCTCCAACTGGGGACAAGCGTGAGGGCATTATTGTGTCCACAGGGGCAGCGCAGCGACACTTTTATTGGGTAGAATTTATCTGCCTACAGAATTGATTGCTTTCTTTTAGCAAAGCGCAGGAACAAGCAGCACTTACAAAACAAGGCGATTGCACAAGCCCGGTACTTGATGGACCTCAAGGCAGAAGGATTTGAACATTCAGCTGCGTGTTGGTTGGTGCTGGCAGGAGAGGCCTCACCCAGCCCTGAAGGTGACTTCAAGTCCCTCTTGGTTAATGAATTTCTCCAGCACATGCTGCTTAAAATCCACCACATTTTTGTGCTGGAAGGTGAACCACCACAGTTATTAAGAATATACTGTAGGTTCATTCCTAAATTATACTTAAAAATATTACTAAGTGTTATTTTTACACAAGAAAGGCCCTGAGCAGGATGAGGACATTTAGAACAAGCACATCTTTGTATCCAGGTGTCCAAAGATGTCCCAGCCTGTTTCCTGGCATTGGCAGAATTTTGTCTGTGTCACTGTGTGTGTTGCTTCCTAGCAAATGATCATGTCTTTGTAAGAAATCCCTATTTTAAGCCTTTAATTTATTATTAAAACAAAGAGTTATTTGGATTGTCCCAAGACGATGCAGGGCCTGTTTCCATGGCTGTGGAGCTGCAGTTCCTTGGTGAGACAGAGCAGAAGTGGCTGCTGGATTCATCCAGCTGCAGGTAGAGTTTGTGCATTGGCTTCTCATGTCAGAGTTTCCTAGTGAACTGTTTTACTTGTCCTAAATTCTTGCAGCCTGTGTCCTTTGCTGCTAGGGAGAAATCTTAGAACAGAAGTAAGCTCTGCTGAGCTTTTGGCTGCATCTTTGGGTCAAGCTACCTGTTTTTTCTGCTTGTTTGTTTGTTGGTTTTTTTTCCTTGGTTGCTAATGCAGGAGGTGACACTTGTTGCTTTCCAGACTGTTATGGTTTGGCAGATTTTTTCTTTCTTTCTTCCCTAGGAAACAAAAGGATTCTTTTTATTCTACTTTGCTCTATAAGTGCTCTTGAAATCTCTATTTCAGTGTCTACAGCAAAGAGGTGAGGTCTGCAGAAGCAGAAACATCATCTCTCTTCTCTGGAAGGTACTTGAGTGCAGTATAGAAGGACAGAGCAGCTCCATGCCCTGAGCTCTGTCAGATCCCAAGGACCTTTATTTTCATCTTGCCCTCAGTGACCAGATAATAAAGAAATATTGTATTAATCTGGTGCCACGATGGCTTGAGCATAGAGCAGCAGACTTCACTGACATCACTCACCCCAGAGCCATGCCCAGGGCTTCTCAAAGACCATGTGCTGGGGCTCTTAGGCAAAACATGTGTTCCTAATGATGGCCATCCATTTGTGCACCTCTCCAATGGAGTGGAGAGTCAGTTCAGGGGTTTTATTATTTTGGGAGGATATTTTAAGTTACAGTTAAAGCATCAGGGCAACACATGGCAGCTCTTCATACAAAGATGTAGGAGGATGGGTGGGTGCTGACTTCCTTCAGCTCATTTCACCCTTTTCAGCCTTGCAGTGACCCCTGGTCAGCATTGGGATCACTCTTTTGTTTAATTTTAATATGAAAGTTTCAGTTTACATTATTCTTCTTTTTCTGGCTTGGCTCAAAGTCTTCTCAGTAAAGCCCAGGTGATTCCCAGATCTAAGCAGCACCAGGATGCCTTTCACTCCGTACCCTCAGCCCCTTGGTTGTTTCTTTTACAGCAACAACTGCTCAAGCCAGAAAGCTGGTTGAAACGCCCACGTTTGAGGCAGATTATTCTGAGTGTACTCTGTCTCTCGGGCAGTTGGAGAGTTAAACAAGGCAGCCCATGGCTCCTTGGTTCCCCCTTCTGCCCCCAGTGCTGGATCTGGCGTGGAGCGCGGTGGAGTTCCAGTTCGGAGAATTCAAATGACCATCCAGGTAGTCAGTTCCTAATGGCACAATTTACCCTTTGTGAACACGTTTTATGAAAGATCCCACTGTTTGTCTCAAGTTGTGAAAAAGAAAAAAAAACACACCAAAAAAACCCCAACCTTAACCCAACTGCAAACATCCAGGCCACGAAACTGCCTAATCGAAACCCCAGCACGAGCTGGGGGCTTTGCTGGCTTTGGCCACCCGTGGGTTTTGCCCATGTGTTCCTTGGCCTGGTGCTGAACGTTGTATTTATGAGCATACACCAGTAAAAAAAAAAAAGCCTTCTGAAAGAGATACAATCCTGATTTTAGCACTGGACTTTTTTTTAAAGGGGGAAAAAAAAAAAAGTGAAGTAATGAGGGCCTTTGGGAGAGCAGCCGTGGTCCATTTTTAGAACTGTGAATGGTAGGTTAAAGCCCAGGGGCTGCCTGTAGAGGCAGAGCAGTTGGAAAAATGTTCAGAAAGGTCTTGACCATCTCTCTGAAGCTGTGGACTTGCCCTTTAAAGCACATCCCCAAAGAGAGAGAAGGGACCACGCTGCATCTTGAGGTCTTTGGTGTAGATGGGAAGTGGGCAGTGGATAGTCCTAGCTAGAGTTAAGAGCATGGAAGTTGCTGGTTCCTGGGGTGACCCATGAAATTTGGGATGTTATGTG
>NW_009954229.1:264520-277662 GCF_000747805.2 Chaetura pelagica | reverse complement strand
AAGTAACTGCTTAGAGCTTTAGTGTTAGAAATGTGAAGAACTGTCATCTGAGTCCACTTGTTGGTGGAGCTTTGGGTCTTGCAGTGATAAATGCTTGACGTGTTGTCCTGGCTCCATTTTCTCTCCTTTAGCTGCTTATTCCTGGGCTGTGGCAGGACACAGCCCACTTGAGTGATTGTGGGACAGCATAGCTGTTGTCTGTTGTCTGATTTCCCAGTTCCTGATAAGGGGGTACTTGGTGGGAGCTGGCAAATCCATCAGTGTGCTCATGTACCAAAGTGATACCTCTGGCCTGCAGGAGAACAGACTAAATGAACCCAAAAGTAACGTGTATTAAAAGAAAATGTAAAATGGCAGAGGCCACATGAACTAAGCAGAGGTATTTTCTAGCTGTCTAGTCTAACGTTTGGTATCATTTTTCTCTGGGATTACAGGGGCTTTCACCTCATAAATTTGTGCCAGTTTGAGGTCGTTAATCTTTCTTTACATGTTGCCTTGCAATTTTAGAGCTTTGCCACCATCTGGGATCACATTTTAAATAGAGTTTCCACTCAGTATGTTCCTTTTCATGAAATTATTTATATATAGAGAAATATATATTAAATATATCAGGACTGGGTTGTTTTTAAACATTTTCAGTGCTTTCATAAGGGATTACCTTGTGTGGAAAAACTTGTCTTCTCTAATAGGGAGCCATAACAGTAACCAATTAAAGGATCACATTTGCAATATGCTCTTAAATGGCAATTTAAAATATTAGTGAGCAACTTGCCTTGCAATCTACGAGGGAAGGTGAGCTCTGTTAGAGAGGGCCAGGCCAGGGAGCACATTTCTGTGTTGGAAAATCTCGGAGTATGAGACACACTGGGACAGCACCATCTGATGGCAGCTGGGTATCAAACCATAGTGATGGCTGGAGAAGGACTGCTGCAACTCCCTCATCTCAGCCCAGTTGCTTTTGGGATGGGATCTTCTTGATAAGAACATAAGTTCCTGTTTCTAATAGGCATACCTTCCAGTCTGGTCCACTCCTTAAACCAAATGTGACTCATCTCTGGTCCTCCTAATAAACTGACCTTCTCCCCAAAGGCATCAGTGACTTGCAGTTGGTTGCACCAACTTCTTCTGGCCCCACCAGAGCCAAGATGTCTGTTCCAGGCCCTGCTAATTATTTTAAAGGGCTTTTGAACAAATAAATAGCCTGAACAGTTCAGTGGTTCCTTGTGTAATTTTAGCTCTGGACTCCTCCAAGAATGTACAGAATAAATAGGTGAATCTGTAATACATCCACAATTAACTCTATACACAGTGAGCAGCTCAGAGGCACGTTATGGAGGAACAGTGTCAATAAACAGGTATGCTGTGGGCCATGGAAATGTGGTCTTTATTACTGGGGAAGGATAGCTCTGACCAGGAGGTTGGGTGCAGTCTGGAAAAGCAAACAGTGCCCCTGTAGATCCTTCTGCCCCCACCCAACTAGTTGGAATTCAAAACCCCATCATTTCGGTGTACCCCTGGTAAAGTACATCCTCACTCATGCTGGTGGAAATCAGGGCTTACTCATCATGAGCAAAGCTTGGCTGTGTAGCTAAATGTCACGGATGTGGCAGGAAGGTTTCACCTACGTTGGTGACTTTGCAAGTGCAACTTTGTGAACAGGAAAAAAAAATAAAAAATATATATATAATTCCTTGGGATATTTTAAAACGCTGAGGCATGAAATTGCACAGCAGAATTTTCTCCCAAGACCCTTTCCCCTCCAGCCTCTGTAGCCACATGTGCAGCCATCATTCCCCAAGAAACCCAACGCCCAGACGTGAATCATTTCTCAGATTTTTCATGCTTTTAACTTTTCATTGCTGGGGCTTCGCTCAGCCAGGAGAAGCAGGGACCTGTTTCAGCTTTGAAAAACCATAGACAGAGGGACGGCTGGGGAAAGGAGTTAAAAATGAAACAGCAGATTTATATATATAAAAAGTAAAAATATATGTTCTACATCTGAAGTTTATTTAGGTCCTTTGGGAGAGTGGCGCGGCACTACGTCTCTACTAAATTGCCAACATTTTATGGTCGTGCTGGCACAGAGTCAAACACACATCTCCTTGGCTTGGGTTGCTGTCTTAAAGCAGGCAGATTCCAGTATGTTTTTCTATGAACTGATTATTACTGTTGACTGGACAAGGGAAGCTCTGCCCAGCAAGAACATGTAGGTAACTTTTCAATAGCTCTGTCGAGACTTCATTATTTTGATACCACGTTACTGAAGAGCCAGCCCCTGTGACCCACCTGAACATTAGATGTGTGTTTTAAGACAGATACAAGTTTTTAATTTCTTCTTACAATTTCGTTTTTATTGGAGTCATATTAATAATTGCAGAGTTTCAAAGGGCCTATTTTTAACTGGTTAGCTGTTGTGTGTGCGGGTCTGTTAGTGGGGTGCGTGTGGAGCCCTGTGTGTGCGAACGTACATACAAAATGCACGTGGCACAAGGTACTGCTGGGGTTTACACAAGAGGCTGAGCAGTTCACTGCTCAATTTCCTTTCAAAAGCCTTGCCTGTGTGTGTCTTTGTGTAAAATTGGTGTGTTCGTCATCAATCAGGGCTGCTGCACATGGAGATTCTCTACCACAAAGCCTCCTCCAGCGGTGCAGAAGCAACAGCTCCCGGCAGCCTCCTCTGGTTCTGCAGGAGTCCTGGGTTACTGGGCAGCACGAGACAGTCTGACTTCAGTCACGACATGCATCTTCCCACACTTCCCAGCAGCTGTTAGTGACCCAGTTTATCTCCTTTCTGCCTCTTGCTCTCCCGTATGGGGCTGGGAAGCCATTTCTGCTGGAGCTTGGGAAAGTGGAGCTTTGATCTGCAGATGTACAAGGAGGAAGGGTCAAAATCTGAAGTGGAATGGACTGGCAGAGAAACAGCCTGTTGGATCACGTTTATCAAATTATGCTCTGTGATGGAGAATCATTTTTAATTTTTGGTCTGAGGTACAAGAGAACTGAGAGCTTTTCTTTGAAGCTGAGATTAGTTCATACCTCAGTGCCTTGGGAAGCTGGAGAACTGTGCTTCACAGTTCATCTGGACCTTCCACAAGCGCTAAGTAAAACATTCCATAATACCTTGCAGCCTGGTTTTTCAGGGTACTGCTCTTCAAGCCTTTCTGTTTGTGCCACAGGCTTCCCTCCCTTTTGACTGTTGGAGCCTCCGGTGCCCACAAGCTGTTACTGAAGTGTCTGTTGTGCCAAGTTAATCCTATTTCTTCTGACTGACTAATTGCTTCCTCTCATCATTTTTTCCTTTTTGCTGTTGTTCTGTTTCCTTCTGGTTTTCCATATTTTTCTGCCCTGAGTTTTCAATATTTTGATTAAGTAGGTGCCTTTCAGTGGGGAAAGAAATGATAGTGTCTAGAGTGTGTAGGAATATTGGTTTTCACCCAGCCAGACTTCTGTGATAGGCACCCTGGGTGATGTTTCCAAAGGCTGTCCTCGGTGGTGTTTTAATGTCAATGCCAAGTGTGCTTTTGGTTATCTGAATCAATAGATGATCTGAGTTTACCTTATACAAACAGGTAGAATAATGGATTTTTTGTTAACTTTTTTGAACCTTATTCATTCATCACTTGCCACTGTTTTTTGAAAGCTGCCCTGTGAGTTTGAGCTGTTGAGGTGCTTGGAAGAGCAAGCAGATACAACTCCTGACACTGTGCCACAGCTCATCGTGGAATGAGGGAAGGTAAAAAACCTTCATTGCAAAGGGTAAAAGTTCCTTGATGTATCTCTGGGCTCCTCTTTGAGATGTTGAGAGGACAGGGTCTTCTGGACCCTCCAACTTCATGCTCTCGTGCCACATGGTTCCTTGCAGGGAACTTGTGCCTCTGAGGCTGTAAGAATTAACATCCCCAGCCCTTTCTGAGCAGTGGGTTGTTTGAGGACAATGCGAGACTTGTTCTCATGCACACGTGGAGGAGAGCCTGGAGATTTCCCTAGGCTGAGCTGGGGTATCTAACACTGGGATTAAATCCTCCGTTGGAGTTTATGTAATGCCATTCCAATCAGGAGGCTGAGAGGAGAGACCATGTGCATTTACAGTCCCAGAGAAGAGCGTTTACTCGGGTGTATAATAGCCTTCTGTTGGCTTTTAGTAGTGTATAGTTTAGTAAATTAGGAGTCTTCAGGTACTTAGCACTTTAATGGTTCTCACTAAGAACATAATTAAACCGTAGACCCCTTAGGGAGAAAAAACAGTTTATTGTGCATATTTTTAGAATCTGTTACCAGCCCTCATAAAACCTGGTAGATAGAAGCCAGAGAACATGCTGGAGCTGGCGACCCAGAACTCGTTGGCAGCCCCGCCGCGCGTCGCCCGCGGTCACACCTTGCAAATCTGCCCCGTGAATTATGGAATTAATTTTCCCCAATCTGATTTCAAAAGGCATTTGCAGCGCAGTTTTTCTCCTCCGGCTGCTGGAGGTGTGAGGGAGGCAGAAGGTTTATTATATTGCACCTTGTGCTGACACATTAAGCTGGGTTTTGCCAGTTGTGTTTTTGTTGGGTTTTCTTTTTTTTTTAATTTAAAAGCATTTTCTATTTCGCAGAGGTATCCACAAGCAGGGCTTGTTAGAAGTAGAGCAGAGCCCTTGTCTCGCTCTCCCTCTGTCTGCCTTGGGCTTGTTTATTTAGTTGCATCTGCCTTGGAGCTGCATTTTTCTGTGTGTGTGTGTCTCAGGAATTCACAGTTCTGGATGTGAGGGAACTCCTGACTGCTTTCTGGGATGCTTCTCCTTGCAAAGCAAAGTGTAAAGCTCAAACCAAGCTGGGTGCAGTGAATCTGGAATTCTTGTCCCTTCTCCTGAGCTCTGACACCACCACCAGGATGTTTCTATGGGATGTGATTACCCTGGGAATGCACTGTGCACGCCCTTGTTGGGCAGTTTCCTCTCTAACCCCAGCCATGCTCCCTGGGTGCCCTTTCCCAGACCAGATGGGTGCTGACACCACCCTGATGGGGTATTGGGTGCCCTCAGCACCCTGGGTAGCCATCAACTTGGGTGCAAAAAGAGATCAGAAATCTTGTCAGCATCTCAGTGGCCTGTGCTCAGCACCCCAGTGGTTCACACACTGCTCTGGGTCTTTGCTCTTGCCTCAACACCCCTTTCTGAGCAAACAGGGCTTTCTCCTGTGAAACCTGGGTCATGCAGCACCCCTGCTCACAGCATCTGGAAGGCATTGGGAGGAACACACACACAGCACTCTCCTCCCCCAGCAGCTTTTAAAACAAGTTTCTGATACATGTGCATCACTTCTCTATTGCTGTGTTTTACGTTCTCAAGGTTTACACACTGGAGAAGTGGCTGCAGTGAAGGGGAGGAAGGGTCCCTTGCTGGCAGCGTCCCCAGAAGCTCCACTGCTGCTCTGATCATACACATTTCTTCCCCTCTGTCAAAATAAATGCCGAGGAACCGGGTGTTGTTTGGGGGGTTTCTGCTGCTGCTCTAGACTGTCAGCCTTGCTTGGTTTGAGTTCTCTTGCCTGTGGCACAGCATGGCCCCCACTGACACTGTGGTAGTGGGAGAAGGTGAAAGATGGTGATGCTATAGCACCTGGGAGTGAGTTATTAACCCACACCAGATTTCTGTGGGTTGTTTGGTTTTTTTCTCCTTTTTCTACTTTGGGATAAGAACTAGGCTGCTGCACTAAAGCCTGAACTGTGGCAGACCCTGCTCACCAGCCTGGGCCATTCCCACACAACCCTAAACTGAGAACTTCCTTCTACTTCTTCTCCCCCTGCAATTGGAGTCGAAGATTTTTCTCCTTCTGCCCTAAAGTGCAGTGTATTAGAGGGACAATACTTTGAGTCCCAGCTCCAAGCAGCAAGAAGGATTTGCTGGCTGGGATTGGTGTTGATGAAGGTGTCAGAGTGAGGCTGTGATGGGGAACTGATGGCAGGTTGGGTAGTGAAGGATGGTCTTTGGTCTGAAATTACAGTGTCTGCCAAGTCCTACAAAGCCACAATCAAGTGTAAAATTGCTCAGCACCATCACGTTGTGACATTTAGTTACAGGTATGTGATTACCTGTGAAATCCTGCCTGTTTTCCATGGTCCTCAGCCCTATGTGCTGCCTACATCCCAGGGAGCAGATTCAGCCACACCTCCATGTCACAACCCTTAGGGCCAATACCATTTCTAGGTCAGTTTTGGTTCATGCACGTACAAAGAAAAAAAATAAAAAAGAAATAGCAGAAGCCAAGAAAACAACCTGCCTTTTCTGGAAGGATAAAAGCATTTTCTCAGCAGTTTGGGATCAAGGTAAAAAAATCTCTTTGTGAGCCTCCCTGACGTTCTGGGAATGCTCAAGAGCAGTCCAACGGGCAGATTAACTCAAAACAGGTCCCATGTGGAGGGGAAGGACCCTTGGTGGCACCTGGGGCATGGGGAGCCCTGACCTCCTGCTCCTGTGCTGGAGTGGCCTTGGCTGAGCTCCTTGACCCCAGCACTGCTCCATCCGGCACCGGTGTCCGAGGAAGGAAGGATGCGGTCTCCTGTCCTCAGGGGTTACAGCAGCCTCAGACCCGTATAAAGCAACAACTTTATTAATCCCAGCTTTGCTAATAAGGAATTACAATGGTTGTGGGATTTGGCAGTGGAAGTGTGCTCAGTTGCCATGCATAGCACAGTCTTTTCCCTGTTTTGTTTGTATTTTTGATTTAACTACAAATAATTTAAAGATGTGCTGCGTCTCCTTCGATTAAAATTTGTGTCTTCATCCTCTCTTTTTGTTTTTTGTCGTGGATTTAAAACAATACTGATGAATTTGAGCTGGTCAGGTATGCTAAGGTAAATTGTTCACTTCTTTATTTTGGCTAAAACTGCAGCATTTTGAAGGGTGGCAGCTATTAACATATCAGGATCTGGTTTTGTCTCCTTGGTAAAATATGTAGCTTTGTTGTACTGGATGGAAGATCTCCCAGTGTCAAAAAAATTCAGGCTGATAGAAGAATAATATTGTCACAAGGCCAGTGTGTAAATACCTTAAACCAATATAGCATGTTTAGAGGAATTAGACTTTCCTCTCCCAAATTACAATTTTGGAAAGCAACTCTACCGCTGCATTTATTTCAAGTTTAAACATTTTGAAAGAATATCTCCTAGGTTTTGAAATCTGGTTTCCATTCCTGGCTCTGTTTGACCTACTGTGTGACCCTGAGAAAATCTTTTTCTCTGTTTCTGTATCTGCTCAGTCGTTCTGATGCTCCTCAACACTCACGCAGAGCAACTTAACATCTGTTGGTGTCGAGCTACGTGTAACGTTTTGGTATTAAATAATAGTGGGTTTAATTGCAGATTAGTGCATATGGGTTAGGATGGAAAAAGAGAAAATTAAAACTCTTGTTTTTTAAACGATGTATCAATTTAAAAATTCTTTGGGTTTCCATGAAAAAAATGGCATTAAGTCATTTTCTCTGCAAAGAAAGGAGTGCTCAGAGGCAAAGAATTGTTCTCCTGTGAACAAGCTTGGGGAAAGCAATAAGGAAAAAGGCCAAGAGCTTTGTAGCTTCCCCTGATGTTGAGCCTTGGAGAGACTGATTCTTTTTTTCTCCCATCTTTCAGACTCAGCCAGTGCCCAACCCCATCGCCTACTTCATGCATCGCTCGCCGTGGTGGTTCCACCAGTTTGAGACCCTGGTCAACCACTTCATCGAGCTGGTGGTGCCGTTCTTCCTCTTCCTGGGCCGGCAGATGTGCATCGTCCATGGCCTCTTGCAGATCCTCTTCCAGGTGAGATGCTCCTGGGTTTGCTTCCCAAGGGTCACATCTTCACCCAGGATGGGGCAGGGGGTATTCCAAGGGGTGTAGAACCTCTCCCACTGCCTGTGACCGGGTGCTGTTGGGTGGGCTGTGGTCTGGATGGCCAGGATGGGGATGCACATTCCTTACACCAGCTTCATAACCAGCAGCAAGGACATGGACACACGTGCCATGAGCATTGCTGTGGTGGATGGGTTTGCTGGAGCCCATCTTCTCCAAGCAGGAGCAGCATCCTGAGGAAGTGACTCAATCAGCAGGTCAGGAGTTCAGGCTCAAGTGAATCAGGATGATTCACACTATTCAGTGTTGGCTCTCAGGTGGTTCGTGCTGGCCTGGCCATGCTTAGGGTGTTGCTGGAGTTTGTGTTCCTTGCTGCTGGGTTGGTTTCTGTTTGTAGGGGTAGCAGAGAGACCTCAGCCCAGGGTTGGGGCGAAGGGTCTGAACCTGTGGTTGCCCATGGCTGGGATGAACACTTGCAGTTTCTCCATAAGTTAATTTTTATAGGTATATTTCACACTTTGAAGGATTTTTAAAAATACATATTTAATGTTCAAGGGCTTTTCTTTATCTCTGAAAAGGTGTGAGCTGCTTTTAACAGCCACCAGCCTGACTGAGCCTAGGCTCACAGTGAAAAGAATTTGTTCAAAAATTAGTGACATTCACACTCCAGTTGATTTTGTTGGGGTTTTTTTGTACATGAAATAAATAAATCTGGGCAAAAGTCAGAGGAAAGAAGGTCCTGCCCATATACTTTCCCAGACCACATGTGATTTCTCCCATCTCTGCCTTGGCATAATTCAAAGAGCTCATTAAGCCCCAGCCACTCTGGCTCACAGAAGCGCAGCTTTCAGCGCTTGCTGGCTGCAGCCTTTGTTCACTATCATCTCAGCATCATGACATTCATCCTCACTAGCTGTTACTGCTTCCTGTAAATACATCTGATGGTTAAACTGGAGAAGAGCTTATAAACTCTATTGGTAAGCCACAAAAATGCTGATCAGATGGTATAGAGGTGACATAAAAGCCGCGGGGCTCGTGCCCTTGCAGGGATGCTCGCTCCATCTCCTGCTTCCCAACGGCTTCCCGCTGTGCCTGGGTGCACACAGCTGTGCCCCTGCTCCCTCAGTGCCTTTTGGTGTGACGTTTGGTTTTGTTGAGTTGGGTATACCCAGGCATCTGGAGGAGAAGTGGTCTGACCCAAGGAGGTGCTGGGTCATTGCTCCAGGAGGTATCAGTTGTGTTGGCAACGGGCATTGCACCTGAGGTTTTCAGTGTCACTGGGAGGATTATATCCAGCCCGACTGTTTTGTCTCATGGCCAAAGCAGAACATCCCATCTCTGCTGGCTGCTCACTGCAGGAGCAGGTGGGTGTTGAGACAATGTGGGGATGGGACTAGCAAGCAGGAATCATGAGTAGAAATGCTTTTGCATGCAAGGAAGCGTAGGGAGGCTGCTGATGGCTCTTTCCAAGGCAAGTAGACCCAGAAGGGAGCAGAACGCACCATGGTAAGGGACTCATCAGAAGGCAAACCCTGTTGCCAAATTCCAGGCTTTGGCATGGCTGCCATGCCTCAGGGCAGAGCTGTGCAGCTCTGCTCACCTCTGTGCTGGCAGAAAAGCAATAGCTCAGTGGCCTGAGATGGTGATGCTTTGTCTTCACATCTCTGCCAGAGGAAACTTCCACAACCAAACAGCCTGACCAAACGCTCCTCTCTCATCCATTCCCTTCTCGGTCCAGGGTTTCTCCAACCTTGCCCTGCTTTCAAGTGGGGACTGAGATGGGGCAGACTGGGGATGCTCCCTGAGCCCCTGGCCATGGCACTGTGGCTGGTGCTCCCCCCCAGCACCCTCATGGTTCCTCCAAGGGCCCCAAACAAACAGCACGACTCTTGGTGTGCTGGGGACCTCAGCCAGAGCCAGTGGGATCTGAAAAAGCCAAGTACACACAATAAAGGCTCATAATGACACATTGTAAATGCATGCATCTTAACCACCCTTTAATTGGTGCTTTATTGATAGTTTGCAATTACTGACTGATTTCTATCATGAGGGGAGTCTGCAAAGGAAAAAAGGGTCCTAGTGTAAAATGCAGCTCTGGTGCATTTATAGCATTTCAACAAAAACCTGTTTATTTAATATTTACTGCCCTTTTCTTCATTCAGAATGACTTTTATTGACAATACTTCTGCTCTGCAAAGGAAGCAATAAAGTTTAATGTTGATATACCACTTAATTCTGCTTTTCAAGATTTGAATTGACATTACATGCAAGTTTTATTGGACATTTTATAATTGTTATTGGAGTCATGGTGGCTAGGTTGAGTAAGTGTATTTTTCCAGATTCCATTTGGCCAGGAGAATATTGCTTTGTCGGGAACCCAAAAAAGTTGTGCTTTAAAGAAAAAAGTCTCTCTTTTTTTCCCTTTTTCAAGTGTGAACTTAGTCTTCTTGCCCAGTTCATGTTTGTAAGGAAAAAAGCTTAGTGAGTTTGGAAGCATCAGAGAGGAGGGGCTGGGCAGCCTGCTGGCTCAGCAGAACAGGGAGCATGCCAGGAGTATGGATGTCTGATCCCCACCAGATTCCCAGGAGGTTGTGCTGGTCGTGCTGCAGGCAGACTGTGCTGGTCCCAGAGTGCTGAACTGGGGCACCTGGGCCACCTACTGCGTGGGACGTTTGGGTGGTGACACCTGAAACACTCACTATGTAGGCAGATCTGTGCACTGTCCACTTTGCTGCTTGCCCACCCACCCGTGTCCTCGCAGGACCCGCAGGGGGGAGCCAGGACACCCCACAGTGTTGGTGCTTCGTGTGCATCATGTTGCTCTGATCTGGGTTCAGGGTCTGGCTGCTCCAATATGAGTCCCCATAGCTTGAGCTCCCAGATATCTCCCCTTTGGTGGCTTTTTGAAGTGTCTAACTTATTGCAAGTCTCTCAATATGAATAGTCTTTGCATAAAAGAAGAAGAAGAAAATAAAATGAAGAGGTGGGTTGAATGCTGGCCAGTTCCTGTTAGAAAAATCATTCTTTGTTGCCAACCACCAGATTGGGGAGGGTTTTGTGGTTTACAGCTGTGGGTGGAGCTCTTGCAGGACATCTGCACACAGAGAGATTCTCCATCAGGTTGCTGCACCCAGAGCACGTTTGCCTGGATCAAAGGTGAGTGGGGAGAAAATGTCATCCAAGATGTTATGGCCAGGCCCTGTTGGCTGCTTCCCTCCCAGGCAGGCTGCAGAAATGCTCCCCAGCCACCAGGGCAGCTGCTCATAGTCCCAGCCAGGGGCTCAGGGCTGGGGACTGTCCTCACAGTGTGGCCACCTGCTGTGTGAAACTCTGATCCTGAGGAAGGTGTTTGCTGTGAGGATGCTGAGACACTGGAACAGGTTGCCCAGCAAAGCTGCCTCATCTCTGATAGTATTTAAGGAGAGGTTGGGATGAGGCTCAGAGCAACCTGGTCTAGTGGGAGGTGTCACTGCCCATGGCAGGGACTAGATGATCTTCAAGGACCTTCCAGCCCAAACCAGTCTGGGATTCTGTGACTCTCAAACTCCTGCCTGCACAGGTTGGCATCACCTCCTGAGGCCTTTTTCTTCCTGTACTGTCTGCTGGGATTCAAACCCCTTGGGTTTCTGAGATTCAGAGTAGTGCATTGACCATCCCACCTGCAGAGGAGCCTGCTCAGAAGATCTCAGCCAGCCTGAAAGCATTAGCAGGTGAAGGTGGCAAAGCCTCCCCTTAGACTGTCTGTGCTGAGAACATCCTTTTGCATTTAGAGATCTTAGATAAAGGGCAGCCAATTATTGAGGATCTCCAAGGTAAATATGCAGCATTGTTGCAAAAAACCTCTCTTTCTAGCATTTATTGTACGTAGAAATGCAAATCTAAGCCAGAAATTAAACTAAATGGACATTTAACTTTTCAGCATCATTAAGGATTTATTGTAAGCAGGTGCCAGACTCGACGTGCTGAGCAACACTGCTGCAAATTGTCTCTGCCAGGAATAAAGCTGGAGGAGAGACTTGTAACTCAGCTCCTTCCATGGAGCTCTGTGCTCCAGCCCTGTAAAACCAGGCTGGTGAGAAACGGCCAGTCTGAGCCACAGAAACCTCCAAAAAAGCCTGAGGTGGAGTTTGCTCATATATAACTGAGAGTCTTTAGAGTTTTTGAGAGTTTGCTAAATATTCAAAGGTTTTTGCTCTCATTGATTATTGTTCTTTTGGGGGAGTATGGTTGCATTTTGTAGCAGGGCTGTGTTCACCGAGGTGCTCATGTCTGGAGTAGGGACATTTGTGTCCCCTCATTAGGTTTATGCTTCCTGGGATTTTGGACACCTTTTCTAATTGCTAGGGAGGGGGTTTTCACTGAATGTCTCTTGATAGTGGTTATTGAATGTCATGTTCACTTAACGGGATGGAAATCCAGCTGCACATGGTGGCAGTGGCCAGTGTTTTGTCATTTTGAGTCTGATGGTGCCAATTGGATGATTTTGTAGTAGTGTTAGGGTCTCAAAAATATGCATGTAGATCTGACCCCAAAGTTCAGGAGAAATTAGGTTTGAAATGTGTCTGTTAGTATCTGGAAGTGGAAGAAGAGATCTTGGAGGGTCTAGGAGACCGCAGGTGAGGTCTGGCCTCTGTTGTTCCTGTTTCTGTAGAGGCATCAATATTGGAATATCAAGTTGGAAGGGACCTTAACAATCTGCAGCCTTTCTTGGCAAAACCTGTCCATGCCCTCAGGAGCCTGTGGTTTTAAGGGGAGGGAGGATGTAAGTGCTGCATGGGGAAGGCAAGTCCTTTCCCCTGCAGGACCCCTTCCCACCACACCACCTAAAGAGCACAGTGTCGTCTCCCCTCTGACACCTCCCTCCCTTCATCCATGGTCACCATCCTGCACCCATAGGTCTGTCCCTGTGCTCAACCACCCACAGCCAGAGAGATCCAAGGACCAGCATCCCAGTGTGAAACTCGAGAGGGTGTGACCCCCAGCCCTGCTGCTCTGCGGGTGTTTCTCCGGAGCTGGCTCCTAAAACCCTGAAGCTGCATGTTTTTCATGTCCAATGCACAGCTTACACCACGGAACGTGTTTCTTGGCTCCTTAAGCCAAGCAGTAAAATTACACTGCTTGGTAAAAGAGTTGATGAGGGGAAGCCAGAGGAAAGCCAAAAAAGCCAGGAAAAAGCCACCTTGCCCCTGCGAGCTGGCAGGTAGTGCTGGGTTAGGGGCTGGGCAGGAGGGGGCTGAGGTTTCTTACAGCCCAGAGGGGCTGGTTTTGGCTGGGCCAGATGGGAAGGAGCTTCAGGATCATAAAGGTAAAATCCATAAATGGATAAATAGCAAAT
>NW_009954229.1:220344-264487 GCF_000747805.2 Chaetura pelagica | reverse complement strand
GGGAGGCTCGCCCTGGTGGAAAGGCCCTTCGTGCCAGGATGAGCTCAGTCCCCAGTGTTATATGTCAGGACAGAAGTTTCCCAAAGGAACCAGAGGCAAAGCCTTGGGGTTGCCTGTTCCTCACTGCCACACGTCCTCCCCCTGTGGAGGTTTGGTGGTGAGCTGAAACGGGGGCTGTCCCACGAGGTTTTGCAGCAGGAGCTGTATGTAGAGCAGAGGGATGGCAATGCCTAGACTGAAGCTGAATTCCAGCCTTGTGGAAAGCCAAGATAAAACCTCCACAGCCAGAACCCCTTGAACTGAGAAAGCTCCCAGGGTGGTTTTTTGGGGTCCAGCTAAGGAGCCGGGCAGGAACACAGTGGCTTCATGAGCTGCTAGGGGGTCAGGGGTGAACTCTCTGTGAGGGACCCTGGCGTGGGGGGGCTGTGGCACTTTTATCTTAGAAAACAAGTTCTGAGTAAATACCTTTGCCCAGCTGGTTAGAGACATGCAGCTCCTGGGAGCTGGGAACATGCAGGGAAGTGGGCAACAAAGTCCTTTAGGAGGTTGTTTTGAGATGAGATTGGTCTCTTCTCCCAAGTAACAAATAACAGCACAAGAAGGAATGGCCTCAAGTTGTGCCAGGGGAGGTTTAGATTAGCTATTAGGAACAATTTCTTCCCCAAAGGATTGTCAGGCCCTGGCACAGGCTGCCCAGGCAGTGGTGGAGTCACCATCCCTGAAGGGATTTAAAAACCTTGTAGCTGTGATGCTGAGGGACATGGTTTGGTGGTGGCCCTGGCAGTGCTGGGGTTGGGTTGGGTTTGATGATCTCAAAGGGCTTTTCCAACCCAAACGATTCCATGATTCTGTGATTATCCTCTTCTGATTGTTTTGGTTTGTGTTTTTTTTTTAAGCAGAAAACCGTTGTTGAATAAATAGATGTTTTCTGCCCTTTTTTCCCTTGGCTTGGACAAAGCCCAACCCCCTAAAATCTGATGGAAACGGACATTTCCTCTAATTCCATCCCTTTCCCATCTCATCACCAAAGCTGTGCACGGGGGGGGGGGGGGTGGAGCAGGGGTTTCCCCCCCTCTCTCTTTTGGGAGGGGAAGGCCCAAGCCCCCCAGGCTGCCCCCCTCTGCCTGTGCCATGGCACAGGGCAGCAGAGGGATGAGCTGAGGAGCCTTCCAGCCACACACGCGCAAATTAAATCCTGCTGCTGCGGGGCCGCAGCTGCAACACATTGTGCTGCTGACTTAAGAGGTAGCAGAGGTCACAGCAGCAGCCCAGAGAGAGGGAACACAAAAATTAAACAGCTCCCCCCGCTTCTCTGCAGAAAAGGGTCTGAATCCAGTGTTTGTTTTCACTTGTCAGATTCGAGCTTGGGTTTTGTTCTTTTTCTTAGACCGGTGTAAATCAGATGCGTCTCCAAGAGGATTATCGGGGTTACACAAGTCCCAGGCTTGTGGCAGAGGAATCAGGCCCTTCAGTTGTGCTTTAATTGTCCCCCTATAGGATGTTTGAGCTACTCGAGTGGTTGTTTTGCTTTGTTGGTGCAGAGCAGTGTCAGTACCTTATGAACACGCCGCGCAAGAGGATGAAGCTCCTGCCCCGTTCCCTGTGGGAGCTGCCCCAGGGCTGCTGGGATGCAGCAGCTGGAAAACCTGGGCATCCCTTCAGCACTGCTCCCATGGAGCCTGGCACTGAGTTCCCTTGAGTTAAGACCCTAAGGGAGTCTGCAGATGACACCCCTCCAGGTGGTATCCCCAGGGGATTTAACTGGCACATGCCTGGGGAAGTTGGGTGCAGGGAGCAGGGTTCCCCCCCAGGGATTTCAGCCTTCACAAAAGTCCAAATTAATTCTATTTTTATGGGCTTTAGAGAAAAAAAATAAACTAAAAAAAACAAACAAACCCAAAACACCCAACAACAACAACAAAAAAAAGTAAATTGGAGAACATCCCAGGAAAATTAAAAGCAGAACATGAGTTTGCTGCTCAGGGAGGAATGTTCTGATGAAAATTAATTTTCCAGATCAATTATTTAAAAATCTGCTTTGGACCCAAGATGGAGGATGCAGGGAGAGCATTTAGAAGATTATTTGGGTACCTTGAAGGGCTGGATTGGGATTATGGAGATTAATCATGGTGGCTGCAGCCTCCCAGCCCCTGGGGCCAGCCCTCCAGCCTGTCCTGGCCCCACGGGCAGGGGGTGCCCGGGGACCCCCTGCCCCTCACTCCCCCTCAGTGCTCAGCCCCAGCACAGCTCCAGCTCCAGCTTTTCTTGACAGCAAAACAACAGGAATGTGAAATCAAAGGAGTTACAGGGGAGATTTTCTGTTGCATTGAAGCCACCTTAAATTAAATATGGAGCTCTACCCCCCAAACCCCCCCCAAAAAAACTATTCCAATTTAAGCAGGCAGAACCCAAACTATTTAATCACTGCTATATTTGATTTCACATCCAGCTTGATAATATCAGTTGTGAGGCAAAGCTGCTGTGCCAGACACGAGAATACCAGCAAATACCACCCCAAATCAGTAAATAACAGTGCTTGTATAATGGTGTCTGGTATTAGTTAGCAACAAGTTAAGTCCTTGCATTCTGCAGTAGTCGGGGTGACTTAGAAACACTTACAGTTAGCCATAGGAGTGCATTTAATTAGCTTCTGATTCAGGGGGCTGGGGGTTTTTTTCTCTTCTCTTTTTTTAAAATCATTAAATAAAGTGTCACCCCTAGCCAGTGCTGTAAACTCTATTTTGATTGTGGCTGCAATAACCCCTTTGGGCGTCATTCAAATTGTACTAAACAGTTTCTGGAGAGTGCTGGTTTCTCTCAAAATAAACCAAAGTCCGGCTTTGACAAGCTCTAATGAAAAACAAATTGTTATATTACTTAGCAAAATAATTTGAAGGAAGTCTGAATTAGTTGTAAAGGTGGAAAAGGTTCAGCTACTTGAAAATAGAAATTTGGAAGGTATTTATTTTAACCATTAAGCCAGCGGCCTTGAAATACAGCCTTGTTTGTTCCAGAATGTGCCTAACGAGACATGAATCATGCTGTTAATCAGTATGGGAACTTGATTAATTGGAAGGGGGACCGTCAGTGACTCCAACGGGTAGGGCTGCCTGGCAGCACTTGGAGATGGAGCCCTGGAGCTGGTGTGATTTACCATCAGTCATCCTGCTGGCATGTGGAGAGGAGCTTTGGAGGGATCCCGCAGCCTTGGGATCTTGGGCTTGTTGGGTTGTTGTTTTTTTTTTCTAAACTGAAAAGAAAATGTGGTTATTTGGTGCACTGACAGCCTGGGGGGTTTTGGTGCCTCTGTGTTTAGTTGCCAGATTTGCTGGTTGGTTGGAGGAGGTTTTAGTGTGTCTTGCAGGCATCTTAAGGTGTCCTAGGCAGGATGCCTGGCATCTCACCTTTGCTACTGATAGTGGTTTTCCTTATTAAACCTGAGAGTGAGGTTTTACGCCCAGCTATGAAATCAGATTTGCACGGGAGGCCCCCAGGATGCAGAGTGCTGCCATGGCTGTAAAAACGCAGCAGGAAGGTCTGTATTAATTTTCACTGTTGACTGGGGCTCTTGGTTCTGGGGCCAGGAAGAGCTTGGCCATCCAAGAGCACTGGTTTGTTTCAGAGCAGCGTATATTTGCTCATATGGCAAAAAGATTCAGTGGCCGGGAGGGGAGGGAGCACGTGGCTGTGCCAGAGGGATGGGTTCCAGCTGAGTTTCAGGTTTGTGGTGGAAGGTGCCACGTGTGTCAGGCTGTCCCAGTAGTGGTGGCCTGGTTTGGTGCCATTGGTATCATATCTGTGCCACGGTGACCACCGTGGCCAAGCCAGGAGGACCCAGAGACCTGGTAGGCTCTGGTGGCCTCGTGTCCTTGGGTGTATTGCTAAGCCCTGCGTTCAGAGTTGAGGAGTTAGATCCCCAAACTGCAGAATTTGCTGAAGTGTACTGAAAACACGAGCCATTCTGGCTGCCCTCGGCCTTTCTCAGGGTTACAGCCTTCCAGGGTGCTCTCAGGTCTCATTTTCTGCAGTGGTCTGTGTAGGCTTTACACCATTCTCCTCTTCACACTGCATGAACACCTTCCAGCGCCGTATTAAATGACATGGCTGACATCCACCACATGTGGTCCTGCCTTTGCCAAGGGAAGAGGCTGTGGAGTACTTCAGCTCCTAGGGCTCTGGGGCAGGGTTGGTTTGTTGTTCTTTTCCTACCTCCTGTTTTAATTTTGCATTGGATTTTCAAGATTTCTCCGCAATCCAGAACCTTTTTGTCTGCAATCCTCATGCAGAATCACCAGGTGCTTGGACTAGGAGAGAAAAATCAATGATGCTGATGTTGTCGGTGAAATGCTGTGAGCTGGCAAGGCTGCACTAGCTTCAAAACATCTGCACTTCCCAGATGTGATCCACTCACTGCTCTGCTGCAGCATTTGGGTCCAAAAAAAAAGATGGGAGATAAAGTATGTGTTGCACATGTGATTGCATCTATGGGTAAGTGTATGTATAAAACATTATGTCTCATCAGAGCCAGAGCAGCTGTAAACCAGAGATGTTACTGCAGTCAGTGACATGATCTGGAACATGTACCCTTACCATATTCCCAGTGATTATGATGATTTGTTTACATTTAGGTGTAGCTACTAAAGCGAATGAAAACCATTAGGATCCATTCACATTGCCCAAGCCAAAGGACTCGCCCACTCATACCTGTCAAATGTCTTCAGGCTGTAGATTCATCCAGTTTCAGTGTCATGACTTGAAGTGGTGGTAAGGTTCCTCCAAGTTGAATCCCATTTTCTGCGCTGTGCTCCTGATCTGATCTGGTCACATCACATCTTCCCAGCCCGTGGCTCTCGCCAAGTCTTTGCTTTTCATCAGGGTGGTGGTGGTATTTGGATTCTGCTTTTTTCTCCTCCCACCATCTAGATTACAGGACCTTTAAATAATGTTTTATATTCCATTTCAAAAAAAAAAAAGAAATCAGAACAGTCTAACTGGAAACAGATGGCAGATTAGGAACTTCTTTTTTCAAGGGAGTTTATACTTTATGAAGAGAATTGTTTAATGTCAGATATAGAGGTGTGAAGACAGAACGTGCCCACTGGAGGAGTGGAAGGGGCTGGGAGTGGGTTGGTGCCTTTGGTGCTGTGTTCTTGAGGGTGAGGGGAGGGGAGGATTTGGCTGCAGTTCATGGCTACAGTGAGCTCTCCTGGCTGAAACTGGGCTTCTACCAGTGCTGCTCTGCAGTCTTTCCTCTGGTCATTACAGCAGCTTAAATTATGCTCTTACCTCGGATTTCCAGGTTTGGGTTAGCAAAGCCAGGGACCCCAGTGGGTCAGAGCTCCTCTGAACAAGTTGTCCTGTCTGTGCATGGAAAATCTGCCTCTGTTGTCTCTGCCTGTAGCCGTGTCCAAACTTCCCTGGAGAGATGTGGCTCCAGGCATCACCCTCAGCAGCAGGAGCAGCCAGGCTCTTCCTCAGTGGCTGCACCTTTAGGGACAGTAACACAGAGTTCACTGAGCCTGCCCAGATGGTACCTGCTCTCCTCCCTGATGGGCAACTCAGGGTCTTTTTTATTAATTTGTACATTTCAAGAAGTGATTTTCTGCCAAGGTATGTTAGGGCACCTTCTATGCATGTGGATAGTTGGATTTAAGCACACCTTGTGTCAGCTGAATGTGTGTCCCTAAAACTCCCCAACAGATCAGAGGTGCAAGTTCTACCAGTATCCCTTGCTCAAAGATTGGGTAGCTTTAATTAAAGCCATGCTAGGGGTCCATTTTAGGACCCTATGTCATTTCAGAGTAAAAACAAAGCCTTGGAACTTGGGCTGCTCAGGGATAGAAGTGAAGATGGATTTTGTAGTGTCCTGCTTTGATGAAAATAACTCATTTGCTTATTCTAGGCCAAGTTGCTTGGTTTAATGTTTCTGTGTAATGATGCTGCCTCCAGAGAGGTTTTATTTTGATTTGGAAGTGTTGGGATGAGGATGCAGCCTTGAGATACTTTAGCCCACACGCAGTTTACACAGCTGTATTATACAGTTCCCCAGGCACCACCAAAGACATTATCCCTTTGGTGATGCAAGAGCCAGAACTTGCAGGAAACCTGTGTCACTCGTTACTTTCATCTTCCTATGAAAACTGGGGGTTCTCAGAGCCAGTGACTCAGAGAAATCACTGCTTAGTGCAAGATCCTCTTGGAGCAGCTGGGGTTTGTTTGCTGCCACGAGGGATGCTGTGCCTGGATGCAGGCTGTGGTGCCCAGCTCCCCCCAGGGTGTGCATCCACCCACCCCTGGGATGGAGACACTGCAGGGTGGTCAATGGTGATCCTTGCCTGCAGAATTGTTTGCAAACCCCAAGTGTCACCTTTCCTTTCCTTGGGGGAATGTTGGCATTTTGCAGTGGGTTTTGGATTGTTCTTGCTGCTATTAGTTGAGTTGGTGGCTGAGCCTCAAGCCCCAGAACACCTTGTTCCAGGCTGGTGTTTGCAGCACAGGGTCTCACCTCTTCCTTTCCTCCAAGGGGCTTCTGCAGTTCAGTTTCATCTCTGCCAGCAGCAAACTGATGCTTTGTCTGTCCATGGGAGGTGTTGTTGATTAACTGCTCATTTCACACATATGCAGCCCCCTTTGAAGATGGGTTCAGCTAAACAGGAACAACCTAGGTTTGGTCTGGGCTTGGTGTCCACATGTGGAGGTACTCAGGAAGAGATGTGGCACTTTAAATTTACACCCTACTTTAACTAGAAAAACTTGCAAGTGCTGAGAAGCCCCAGCTCAGTGCCAGTTCTGCACAGGCTGGGAAAGCAAGTGCAGAAAAGAGTGTTCCTTGCTCATCACATCAGCACTTCTCGTGACTTGTGCTGATGAGAGACGAGATGAAAGGGAAAATCCCAGAGGCCCTCTGGTAGCCATGCAGCTGATTCATCCAGCTAGGAAAGATCCAGGGATCTGAACCTTTTAAAAGCTCAAAAAGCTGGTTCCCTTCTTTGAAACATATTCCTGAACTTATGCTGGTGTTAGAAGAAACACAGAATCCCAGACTGGTTTGGACTGGAAAGAACCTTAAAGATCACCTAGTTGCAACTCCCTGCATGGGCAGGGACACTTCCCACCAGACCAGGTTGCTCCAAGCCCCATCCAACCTGGCCTAGCACAGGTCTGAGCTGCACAAATCATGTAGGCAAGAGAAAGTCTAGTAGAAAAAAAGAACAAAAGAAAAAAAAAAAAGCAGTAACTTCTTGGAGCATTTGGGGAATGTTTAGGACCAGGTTCCAGCCTGTGTGGGATGGCAGTTGGGGTTGGTAGGACATGTGGTCTTGCTCATGTGAACAAGCAAACAAGCACAGAGGAGCAAGGGGTCAGGTCCTGCCATGGCTGGTTGCTGCCTAGATGCCCCTCTTGCTTCTGGAGTACCAGTCAGCCATCACACCATGGTCTGCTTTAGAGCACCTGCCAGCTCCTGCTGCCAGGTGCCAGGGAGAGATGCAGGGATACAGAGACAATAGAAAACTCAGAGTCAACATAAATTTAAAACAATTTGTCTGGAAAAACAAACCATACTGTATTGTTTGTTTGGATTGAGGCTGGGAATTAGTATGGCAGGAGTGGAGAATGGGAAAGGGAATGCTTGTATTGCATCAATAATGTCATTTATTCCATAGCCAGCCCTCACAAACCAGTTCTAAACCCCATGCAGATCCCTCTGTAGCAACAGCAGCAAAACTGCCAGTTCTCCCAGTCCAACATCGAGTGTTACTGTGGGCCAGAAACCTCAGAGGGAGCAAAGCCAAGGTGGAAGGGTCAGGATCTGGGGGAGGGGACACTCTGAAACCCAAGGCATCCAAATCAGCTCCATCTCTGTGATTCAGCAGGCAGATGGGGTGGTGCCAGAGACACTACAGGGCCAATATTTTTCTTTTCTCCCCACTAAGCGTTCAGGGGCAGACAGTGGGTCCTAAAGAAGTTCAGAGACCATTTTTCTGGGGTTTTTTAGAAGATACATGACCATAGAGAAGAAATGGAGCTTCAAAATGTCACCCTTCATGGTATGTTCCTTACGCCTTCTTCCTCTTCTCCACTCAAGGAAGAAGTGGCCACCAGCTGCAGAGCCTCCATCAGGTCCCTGCCTGCTTCTGGTCCCAGTTCCTGTCAGTAAAAAGGGTTGTTGGTGCCTCCAGTGTCTCTGCTGGGTTTTCCTCTGGCCCCCAGTACTGATTACTGGAAAGCAGGGGAAGGGAAGGGAGATGTTTTCATGGAAATCTGTACCTCAACCATCTTGGCAGCCAAACCTGAAACAGCTCAAGTCTTTTGCCCCGAACTTGATGTTTATGGTCAATCTGAAACTCCACCTGTGGTCGCCACATGCGTCCTCTGCAAGACTGCAGTAAATTAAAGCACAACAGGGAATTTTAAGAAATACATCCTCTTCCTTCTTGGAGTCAGGTTACATCGACCTCTGAACATCTGGACTCAGTGTCCTAGGGCTCCCAGAGGTTCTGCTGCATTAAAGGTTCATCTGCCTTTGTTGAATTCCCAGCCTTTCCCTTCCCCGTTGCCTCCTCTCAGCCCCACGTTGCTTTCAGCCTGGCTGGTCCTCTGTGCAACCCCTGGTTTGTGCTCAGTGTGTAAAACACCCCGTGGAATTTCAGTTATCTCTTGCCATGGGTACACACAAACCCATAACCTGTTGCCATTTACTGTGCCTGTGGGAGAAGGCTAATAGGAAACACACTCTTATTTTGTTGTAAGTCTGAGTTTCTTCTAAGCTACTGGTTAACAACAGTCTGAGGGCTGGAATTGAATATTCATTTTAAGCACACACACACAAAAAAGCTATTCCATAGGTCACAAAAATGGCCCTTTGCTTTGAAGATCCTTTGCCTGCTCTCCAGGTTGCCCGGATAAATGAGAGGGCTTTAATAACCAAGTCCTGCTAACTGAAATGCAGAGTACAGAGGTGGAAGCAAGTGGGTCCTGCTGCCTCCAACCCTTGGGTTTTGTTAGAGTCCAAAGTAGGAGAGATGCAGAAAGATGCAGAAGCCATTGGGTGGTTGTGCAGGAGCTGCAGTGACCAGTCCCATGGTGGTCCATGTGGTCCCTGCTCAGAAGGTAATGTTGAAGTGCAGCATCCCCTGGAAGTAACCTCAACTATCCCTGGGGAGCAACACATCTCTGTGCTCCACCCCAGCACCCCAACCCTTCAGCTCTTCTGCAAAGATCAGCACCCAAAAGGGAAATGTAAGTCCAGCTTTTTGCTTTCTGCCTTTCAGGCAAGAGGCCTCAAGGTTTAAAGACTTACATCTGTGTTTCCCTTGATGTGCTCTGAGTATTTCCCTTGAAGTTAACTAAGTGGATAAGACTTTGCAGGATTAAAGCCAAATGAGTCCTCACCCACCATGCTGGGAAGTCTTGTTGAAGTGGGTCATTGGAGGGAAAGGAGGAGGAGTCAGCACCAAACTTGCCCCTTTCATTTTATGCTCCTATTTATTTAAAATATTATTTAATTTTTTTTCTAAGACAGCTTGAGGGGAGAAAAGAAAGAAATAAAGCCCCAGGCTGTGGTGTAACCACCACAGTCAGATGTTGTCATGACTACTAAACAAGAAACCTCATTTATAAAATGAGGAAAACCATATGAATGTGAAATAAAAGAGAAAAAAAGCAAGAGGCAATCTTACAATATTAACTATGATGTAGAGAAAAATATAAACAGACACAGTTAGGAAATTCCACAAAGAGTATGACTTGTTTAATATTAATCATGAAGGAAAAGATTATGAGAGCTCCAGAGATTGCCAAGTGAAATACTCCACACACATCCAGGACTGTGATAAGAGTCTTTGGGTGGTTTTCCTCGGCTGCTTGGACAGTCAGTGCTCTTGATTCTCATCTCTGTGGAGATGCCCTGGTCAGAGGATGCTTCAGGGATGTATGTGGGGGTTCTGCTGCTTCTCTCTTTGTGGTGCTTTTCCTCTGGTGCAGTGTCTAACTGAGTGCAAACTTCCATCCCATCCATGGCTGCCAAAATGGCATGTACTTTTATTTAAAATATTGGGAAATTGGGAAAAGGAATTGTCTTTGGGCATGTGAAGTGGATCAGGTCAGGAATGGTTCTGATGTTCCTTAAGCCACAGCTTCATTGTCTTCTGAAGCTGAGGTTGCTGCAGAGAAGTGCTGGGCACAATCCCTGGGGTGTGTCTCGGGCTCTGCCCCTGGTCCTGTCTCCATAGCTGCTATGTCACAGTGCTTCTTGCCTCTGTCTTGCCATCTCTCCTCTCCTGACTTTGGAAAGCACATGGAGATCCTGAAAGCAAAGCGTTAGAGAAGTCCCAGAAGTTCATGGTTTGATCATAAGCACTCACAAAGCTTACAAGCTTACAGGCTAGTGACCATTCCTTGTTGAGGACAAGGTCAAAAAAGGGAACCCTGAGGCTCTTCAGGACCAGGCTGACCCACAAGACACCTCCCAGCAGGTACCAAAGGGCTCCTTTGAGCTCACTGGGTCCCTGCAAATCCCTCTTGGTGCGTTGGGCTGGCACCACTCAACTGTTTTCTGGTGGCAGGGCCCTGATGTGGACCAGGGACCTGTGGCCACCAGCACCATTTGCAGCAGTGGTGCCACCACAAGACGCCAGAAAGGAGCTGCTCTGACCACAAGTGCTGATGAGTGAGCACTGGGAAATACCTATGTGGTATTTTGGGTGGAAAATCCTGGGCAGAGCTGTAATTTGCTGCTTCGTTAAACTTCCCTCAGTCATGTCTGAGCTGCTCATGGATCTGTCACACAGAGATTTCAAGGCTGAAATTGTGCCCTGGGAGATGAATGCCTTGTGGCACGTCCCGTGCTGCACGGAGTCATTTTGCAGTGGTGGGGCTGGCTGCTCCCAGGCTGCTTTGGGCCCAGCTCTTTCTTTGGCACTGACTTGTAAACACACTGGTTTACAGAAACCTTCAGGGTTCCTTCTCACTGTCAGAAGAAATTAAGCTGCAAAGCTGTGCTGCAACTACCCGTAACCGTGTCGGACTCGAGTCCACAGCATGATGGTCCAGGATGTGGATGTAGAAGGTCTACCTTGGCCAGGACCTTCCAGGGGTGGGGGCCAGATTGTCTCTATGCCAGATGCCTCCAGCATATGGGAGCAGTACTGCTGCCTTGCTCCCAAGTGCCTTCTCCCTACTTATGGTCCCATGCTGCTTTCTGTATCTCATTTCCTGGCTCCCTGCATCTTCTTTTCCCAGCTCCCTGCATCTTTTCCCACCTCTGAGCTGGCACGCAGCATCCTGGGAGCATTCAGATCCCTGCTCCTTCTGCACTGCAATACCCAGTGTGGCTGCAGCAGCACCCACCAGTGCCAAGCAAGTTCTGGGCTCTTTTTCCATGAGTCTTGTTCCCTTTCTTCTCTCTTAGTGTCACCCCCACTGTCACTGGGCTAAGAGGAGCTCATGGCTCCACTTTGCTGGATGGGGCTGTTGGGATCACAGACCAAGCAACACTGAGCTTTTGCTTTCTCAGTCTGTTGACAAATCTAATTTGCTGGTGAATAATGAGTAACCTTTGAAAATCAGCCCCATGGCTGATGTTCATGCTCTTGGGTTTTGCTGAATGACTCACTCGCTCACTTTGGAGCGTAGGAGCTTCCTCATGGGCAGGCAGCTGAGTTCCATCCTCTGCTCGAGATCATTTGAAGCTGGAAAACCTCAGTGCAGCTTTTTTTTTTCTTTTCCAAGGGTGCATCTCTCTTTGATAACAGTGCAGCTGCCATGAGGCTCTTGTCAATGCAAGGGCCTGTCACAGCATCACTCTGCTCTGGTGACAGCTCTTCCCAGAATATTCTGATATCCATATATTTTCATTCCTCTTCCAAGGTTTGTCTCACATGTAAGCGATCAGTGCAGCAGCATGAGCAGGGATCTCCTTGCAGCTGTGACCTTGAAAGTGGGTGGCATTTTCTGCTTCCTCTCCAGCATCCTCTGGGATCTACATTTCATGTGATCCCATCTGACACTGGCCAGACCTGTGCTGGGAAAAGTACTTACGATACTACCAGGAAATACCCACTGCACTAACCTCTTCGTGGTCAAAATCTTCACAGCTCCTGGTAGGAGACAGGCTCCTTAGGCAGCTTTTCAACCCATGATATGCCATGTGTGCAGACAGCTCCCCAGTAGTTAAATTGCAAAGTTTATTCTTTTTGCATATATCCCTTCAGAGCATCTTATCTTTCCTGTCTTCCTCTGCAAACCCCAGTGCAGGGCTTTCATTTTCTTGAAATGTTTTATTTAGTGCTAAGCTACATGTTTTATTTAGTGCTGAGCACATGCTATCATTTCCTCTATTGGAGGTTTATTTTGATTTACACCAGGCAAATAAATATGTGCCAAGATAAAAACTGCCCCCTCATACCAGCAAGGCTGGAGCAGCTCTGTCCTGGTCCTCCTGGCTTCCACAGGTCCTCCCTGGCTCCATCCCACCAGCCATCCCCAGGCAGGGTTTGGTCCTATGGAGAGGGAACTGCTCTGGGGAGGAAGAGCTTCTGGGAGGGAAGTTCTCCTTTTTTTCATCACACTCCTACTGCAATCTAAATTACAAGCAAGGTGCCCAAACATGAACTGAAACTGCTGCAGGTGGCAGCATGAAAATGTGTTCTTTAACATGGTTTGTGTTTCCTTAAGCTTATCTGGGTTTGCCCAGTGCCCCTTTTATTGGCTGTTGTATGAAGTCTCCACCACGGGCAACATGGGGATTATTAAGCTTTTTTTTCCTCCTTCTTCTTCTTTTGGCCTTGGAAAATTTAACAAGGTCTTCATGTTCACTGGTTGGACATCTTGTATTTTAAATACATCTCAGTGAGCTGGCCAGTTACATGATACATTTATCACAGTTTTTAACCCATTTTCTAAGGCAGGGGAGGGAGCAGCTCAGGGTAAGTGCAGTGAGGAGCAGCTGGTGCTTTGCTGCTGTTTCAAAGGCCCTTCACCAAGGGCCATGCTCTGGTATGGTGACCATTCTGTCTTTCTCCAGGTTTCTCCTCTTCTTTTTGTATTTTACTTTGCACTTTTACTAAATTTTTTACATTCAATCCTTCATTTTTTATCCCGGAGGCTTTTGCAGGCTTTCTTTATTAGAATCAAATGGTAACCAGCCCCAAATAAGGCACTGGGTTCTTTTTTCTTGGTGTGTTTTCACGCCACAAGTGTTTTCTATTTCTCAGGAGCTTGTTGAAGCCCCTGGCCCATGGCTCAGGTCTGTGCCCCAACGTGTCTTAACTCCAAACGTGCTGCAAGATGTTGGTTTGGTGGAAAAATCCAGGTCATCCTGGATTTTGAAATACTCCCAGCCTTGGCTTTCAGTGACACCGAGTAGCCAACCCAAGTTAAATATTTTACTGCAGATGTTGCTAAGAGCTTAGAGTTACTGAAATTATGCACTTTAATGAGGCAAAGAAAGTAGCTGCAGAAAGATATAAATCAGAGAAGCCACCAGTGTTTTCCACCAGGGTGTCACACTGATCAGATGTGACATCCCCTTGACTTTTTCCCTGCATTTTCCTTATGCCTGTGGATGTGGTTGTGGCCTTTCCTTTTAACTTGAAGAGGAAAAGATGAGTTTGGATCTGTTGGGGTTGAAATGTCAGTGAATCTGGGGAGCTGAGCCCCCATCCAGCTTTTGCAGCTGGCTGCTATGTCTCCACAATTGGTCAACCCAAAACCTTGGATCTGAATTCTTCTGAAAGGGATTCATAACACAGATCCCATCCCCCTGTGCCAGGGCTGTCTGAGATTTGAGGTACTCAGCCCGTCCATCTAAATTCATCCCAAAGAACATTGTTTTCCCCATACTGTGGCTTTAATACCAATTTAATCCAAATTTTATAGAGACCTGGTTGGATACTCGGCACAAACTTTGCTATCAGCCCAGATTTTTTTTGTTATGTGTTCTCCTTCTCTAATGGGTTTTGCTCTTATTTTGGCAATTTTTGGATGTGTCTAAATATTGTAGGAAAAAAAGTGAGTTTCAAAGGAGCCTGCAATGACTGTGTGTGGAAAGGGAGTTGAAGTATTTTCGCCAGAAGTATTTTAGCATTCCTTCAATCAAGGGATATAAACAGTTCCGTGTGACTTCAGGCTGATCCAGGATTTGAGAGAGCAGGGTTTAATTCTCATCATTTCTTGCAGAGGGAGTTTTGAACCCACACGTCTCTCAGTGAAGAATGTCCTAATTAGTAGAGAAAAGGATGTTCTGGAAAAAGGCCTTTCACTTTCTAGCGTTAATACTGTTCTACTTTATTACTGACTATTCAATAATCATCTACCATTTATCACAGGGGAGCCATAGGCTGGTCCCACTCTTATCAGACCTGCTGTTCCTCAGACCCATGTGCCTCTTGGGAATGACCAGGTTGCCAGGGTTGCCCAGTGAAGGGCTCTTGATCCCTGCTCCTGTGTAAGGCTAAAGGGCTGTAATTTTGCCACTTGAGTTAGTGACCTTCTAGTTCTTTTCTTTGCACATGATCGAATTCAAAACATCACCATGTGGAAGTTCCTCTCCTTAGTCCTGTATTCCATATTCCTAAGGAATATGGTCCTTTCATTCATGGGGCTATGTAATCTATCAACATCAAGGCAGCACATCCCGTTGAGGGTTCCCAAGTCCTGTCATTATTTTAATCTACCCATCTGATGTTCCCACCTTGTTTCCTCTCCCCTAGAAGTTGAACCATGGAGCACATGGCTCACCATAGGCATCTCCAGTGGGATCCCCAGGCTGTGGATGAGGTGTCCAGTGATCATCTACCAAGCCCTGCATTACGAGTATCAACCAGCTGGGGTGGTTTTAGAGGGATGACCCACGGGTGGCAGATCCAGCTGCCAAGCAGGGCAGGACCAAGCCCCAGCCACCTCTTGGCAGCCGTGTGGTTCCCACAGGGGCAGGGGTGCTCCTGAGGTGCTGGAGCCTGCAGCTCCTCAGGCATTTGTCTGCAGCTGCTTCCAGAAGCACATCCAGCCAACGGCACAAGCCGCCCGTGTAACTGCTTAGGTTTTTGACAGTTTTATAACCTTAAATTTGCACCTTATGGAAAACTATGACACTTAATGATTAATTGCCGTGTTGGAATTTTTCTTATGATGTCTTAATATCCCAGTATGCAGCAGACCTCAGCAGAGAGGAAAAATAAAAACCTGCAGCAAAATGCTCCCAGAACAACTTGACTGGGCAAGTCCTGCCCAGGCCAGCTAGTGCTGTCCAAAAGACATGGTTATATTTAGGATTATTTTTTTAAGGCTGAAATGCTATTTACTAGGTGTCTAGCTCAAATTTGAAACCCTGAAAGGAAGCTGTGGAACAGTTTTTCACGGGTGCATTCTTCAGCCACTTCTCAGTAAGAAAGTTGGTTTTGATATTACAAACCAGCTGCTGGTTGTTAAACAAAGCAGGCAAGAGTTTGTCATTAAACACCACAGCTCTTGCTCTCTGAGACTTTGGTGCTGTGCTAACAAGAAAAAAACAAACAAACAAACACATTTTTTAGCCAGGTAGCTGCTTTTAGGTTATTTGCCATTATCTGCTTTACATTGTGTCTGTCTGTCTCTACTGGTGATGTTGTAGCTGCTCCGTGTTGATGTGCAAACCACCCAGCACTTGTCTCCCTGTGCCTGCAGGGGCTGGTCTGTGGCTCAGGGTTGTGCACAGGGACAGAGAAGGTGTTCAGGGAGGCTGTAGCCTCACCTTGTTGATCTTACAAGAAGTAAATGGCAGTCACAGGATGGCAAATTCCTTTTGCGAGTCATCTCTGCAAGTTCAGATTCGATGGTGTCCCACAAACCAGGGCGATGGTCTTCAAGCATCCTGGATGGGAACAGGGTTCTTGGGGAAGGTGCTGAGAGCTGGGGCTGGCCAATGTCACGTTTTGATGAATCCACAATTTCTGATTGGAAAAAATCCTTTCCAACCTTCTCTCTGTGGGGGAGGCAGAGGGAGGACAGAGCCTTCAGGAGTGTGAGCCTCGGGGCTCTTTTCAACATAACCCATCTGGAGATACCACTGAAGCAGAGCCACTTCTGCTGGACTTTAATTTTACATTTGCTATAAAAGCATTTTTAATGAGCGGGATGGAGCTGGTTAGTGCAACGTTTGGACCATTAATAGATGTAGAAACTTTTAACGTGCTGTTTGACTTTATTGATGAAATGAGCTAATCGGAACGAGAGCTGCTCTCGCGCCGCCTGAGGAAACCCAGGCGTGCTCGGGGGGAGCAGTGCCTTGGTTTTCCACAGCTCTCTTGTCCTGTGGATGGATCCTGAAGCATTTTGCAAGCAGCACATCCAGAGCTCTGTGCCAGGTGGGACATCCCTGCTGCCTGCTGGAGCTCTGGGGTCCTGTGGGGGTGCTGGGAAGGGCTGCGGTGCCCTGGGTGCAACAACCTGACTTGGAGTTTGGGTTGAGATCTTCTGCATCCTCCTCCTCCTGGCTTCATAGAAAATTCCATGGTCTCTTTTATGACCATGAGTAATCAGGAACTTGGTTTTATGTCCCCTTTCAAAGTCCACACAAGGCCTCCTAATTACCTGCTAATCTGGCTTTCTCAGGACTGAATTAGGGCCAGATCCTGATCTCATGCTGGTACAAACCAGTGGGGCAGTTTGCTCTGGTAGCTCTGTCTCTTCCTGCTCCAACTCTTCCTCACAGCTACAGTAGTTTTGGTGGTGACCTGCCAAGTTTTCTACTAATGGTTAGGGGTTTGATTTGATGCCTTGTGGGCATTACCTGCTTGCAGTGGGAATTTTTTCTCTGTTATCCCTGTACAAGCTCAAAACTGAGAGTCTGTGGAGAGGATTTCCCTCTGCTCATGTGCTGACATGTTCTCCAAGGAGAAACTCTCAGTCCCAAACTTACAAGGCTTGGTCTTACCTGGACTTGCCTTCCTCCTGTTAAACAGCATCTTTATCTAGGAGGTGTGCCACTAAAATCGACTTTTTGAAGCAAATTGGAGGAAAATCAGGAAGAAATCCTCTGAAATTTGTCCTCTAATGGAGGATCTTGCTTGAAAGTTTGTTGAGATTTGCTGGTTGGTGTAAGGTGTTGAAAGGGTTTTACTGTCAAGGGTCTTTGTGAGAGCTTCCCCCTTTAGGAAGCAGCTTTACCATCAGGGATGTAAAGATGTTGATAATGCAGAGCAGAGTAGCAAAAAAATTCCTTCCCCCTGTAAAATTATTCTTTCATTTTATATTGGTCCAACACTTACATAAACAGTCCTTGGGCAGTTATTTAGCCCGTAATATATTAATGTGAAACACTGTAGCCTCTAGCAAAAAAAGTCAACGGATCAGGCAACACCAAGAGGTATTTTACATAACAAAGCTGCAGAGCAGAATAAAAATGTCAAAGTCAGTAATTCCAAGACACATCTCAGCTCTGCAGGAGCAGGACAGGAGGAGCCCAGTTGTGTTGCAGACCCAAAGTGGGCAACTGATCCTAAATTCACACAGAGCACTGCAATAATCCAGTTAAATGTCTAAAAATTCCTGGGATAGGAATCCTTACTGCAACATCTTGGGCTGCATGGTAAATGAAAGAGACTAAGTTTAACCTTTTGGGCACTGGACTTGTCTCTCACCCCAGTATGTATGGAGGTCAGGTGGAGGGCTGGAGTGGGAGATTTGTGTGTGCATATATATAAATATATATATGCATTTTATATATATATGCATGATATATAAATATGCATTATATATATATGCATTTATATATATATGCATTTTATATATATACATATATATATAAATAGATATAAAATCACTCTTCTTTCACTCCCTTTCAATCTTTTCCCCATTGAAAATCTGGAAGTTGTGCTTATCCATAGAAATGCTCCACAGTCAAATCCCATAATCCGTGGGAACGACAGTAGGTGGTTCACACAGCTACAAATTAAAAACGAGCAGGGAGTGAGACATTTATATTGCTTTGCATTTAGATCAGGAACAAATGTGGGGTATATAACAGGACTGGAAAGGGTTTGGTTCCCTGTTGCTTTAGCACAGTTCTGTTTGTAACTTTACACCAGGTACTTAGGCCAGGGGTTGCAAAAGCCTTACAGTGCAATTTGTAATATGTCAAAATCAGACCTGGTTGGAGGATGAATTTCAGCTTAGATTGTTGCACGGTTGCATTTGGGCATCTTGAGTGATTTTATTCCTCAGTAGTTATTTCATTCCTCAATATATCCATTCTATTTATGGAGAGGCTCTAACTATCCAAGCATTTATAAATATTTTAAATACTGAACTTTTTTTTTTTAGGGATAAATATGGGTCATTTTAAACATGGGTCTTCAAGCCCCCAGCCACAGCTACTCAGGCAAACAGAAGTTCTGTGTGTGGCCTGTGAATTGTATGATGCTTTGCATGGGGCTGGTTCCTCTGGCTCCAAATGAACCATTTGCTCACCTTTGGTCGTGCCCCAGTGGCCCCCCCCTCCAACTGGAGGTGCACAGTGTGAGTGTGCAGCTGTGCAAGGGGAATCTCAAGGTTTTTAAAGATGACACAGGTGGCTTAAAGGCTGTGGGGCATGAAGTGTCCCCAGTGCAGCCAGTAGCACCTGTGCTACCTGTGGCACCAGTGTGCCAGCACCCACCTGCCACCCAGCCCAGAGGGAAACCAGGCAGAGGGTGAGGAGTGATGCTGGGGACTGGGCAAGCAGGTTGAGGTGGATGATGGCAAATGTCCCTTTCCCTTGGTGTTAGCTGTACTACCAGGATGTGTCCCCTCTGCTCAAAGGCATGACCTGGTTAGGTCATCTCCAAACTCCCGCTTCTGTCTGGTTCCCACAGGGAGCTGAGCAGCCTTTGCTCAACCATGGGAAATAAGTCTGATGTGGATTTTTCTCTCAGCTGGGCCTTGCCATTAGTGGAGTAGCACTGTTGTCACACACAGCCTGGACAGGGATGGGGGACCAGATGATCCTGCTGGTGCTGAATGCCACCCAGAGCACAGCACAAGGTTCTTGGGTGCTGACATGGGCTCATCACATCTGCTCCTTCATAAGGATCCATCAAATCCAGCTTAGAAGACTGATTTCCTCTTCCCTTGGTGACATTCAATTCCACTGGGGAGCATTAAGTTCTGGAGATCCAGCCAAGTCCATCAGGAGGATGGGTTTTTGCTCTTCATGTGTGGCTCTGAGGATCTGCAGTGAGAAGATCCAGTGGGACCCAGGTACTGCAGTTTTCACAGTGCACAGTTTGGGCTCTTTTTTCTCTTGCTTTCACCAGCAGAGAGTGAATAAGCAGTTGTTTATTTTGTGTGCAAGGAAGGAGGTTTGCTTTTGGTTTTTCCTACATCCTATTATTGTAATTGATAAATTTGGTCTGTGTTTTATCTTGAAATGATTAGTGCCTTTTTTTGTAACAGCCACCACTAAAATGTCACATCTCTTGTGGCTGTTGGTGTAATTAATACCAGTAACAAAGCAGTATGACCTCAGCCCCAAGCCAGGGAGAGCTGGAGAGGACTGAGCAAAGAACGATCTCTTCAAATCATCTGAGTCTCAGGAAATCCATCGTGGGGCTGTTAAAGATCTGGTTGTTGAAATCCTGTCAGCATTAGTGAGTATCTGTGAGAATTCACAGGACACAGGTGAAGTAATGAAGGGAGAAGAGCTAATAAAGTACCTGTCCTCTAAAGAGAGAAAAAAGGAAGAGTCAGGACATTCCTGGAAAAATATTGGGGGGAAATGATGAAACAGGCCAGTTCAAAAGCTTCCAACAACCAGGGAGGTACCTGCAGCCCTTGTGGTTGGTCAGGAGCAGCCATGTAAGAGCACTTGTCTTTCAGTCATTGACAAATTAAGGCACATGAATGGAGGATAAACAATATGTGCTTTTCCTGAGGCTTTTGAAACTGCTTCACATAAAATCTCATAAACAACCCAAGAAAATGGGGTCTGGAAGAAGTAGGAAATACTGTCCAGATGAAATGGGTTGGAAAGTCTCTTCAGCAGTTATCAATGGTCCCTGTCAGAGGGAGGGGCTTATCAAGGGGGCTTTCCCAGGGTCTATCTAGGGATGTTCAGAGTTTTCATTCAAGGTGTCTGATATTAGTAGACCACACTCAGGTAGAGGGTGTTCATGAGGAGAATTCAGAACAATCTCAGCAATGAGATTGAGGCAGCAGGGCTGTGGGGTTGCAAAAGGGACAAACATCCTACTGAGATATATAAATTCTTTGTGCTCTTGGTATACAAATCCTTCCCTCCCACTGGTAAGGCTGGAGCTAAAAGCTGTGGCTCAGTTTTGAGGATTCCCTTCAGGAAAGACAGGTTCCAGCTGGAGAAAATCCAGAGGACAGTGAGAAAAAGCAGAGATCTAGAGACTGGGTTCACAAGAATCACTGGGATCATTTAATCCAAATGGGAATATTTGGGAGGGAAGAGGCAGTGGCCAAGGGACAGTTTCCCCCTATATGAAGGGTGATGTAGATAGAAGAGAACAGGCTATCTTTGATGCCAAAGAATGAGTCACAGGATTAAATATTGGGAAGGAAGAGTCAGGAATTATTAGGAATAATTTCTTAATAGCAAAGACTGTGGAGCAGGTAGCCTAGGAAAGGCCAAGGACCTGGCTGCATCACTCAACAAGCCTTCCAGGAAGACTGTGGACAAACACCCAGTAGTGCAGACAGGGACAGCTCTACCTTGAGGCAGCAGGACAGACTGGATGGCTTCTTGAGATCTCTTCCAGCCTCTGTAAATCCTATTTCTTCCAGACACCCCAATTTTGATTTTCCTGTGCCAATGGCTTAAGATGAGAAAGCTCCAGTGCTGTGTGGTGACCATGTCCCCATGCTTGGATGGAGCCTGCAAGCTCCAGCCAGCCCTCAGCAGTGTTTAAGAGTTTACAGCCCGTTGTTGTTGTTCCTTCTGGACAAATATACCGTCTGGTACATGGAAATGAGCTTCTCCTACCTACTGTATGTTTATAACAATCTGTGATTTAAAAAAATAAAAACCAGCCAAACAAAAGAGTCTAACCTGTAAAAAAGTTATAGGTGTAGGTGCCCATTTTCTGACAGAGGGGTTTGGTAACAGTGCAGGGGACAGAAATGTAAGGAATAATTGTTTTTGGGCCTAGAACCAGGAAAACTACTTTTCCAAATTAATCCAGTGAGAGCCATGAATCCACAGTATTTCATATCACACTTCATAAAACTCCAGTCATAATCCATAAAACTGACATTATTAGATTAAAAACCTCAGTTCCTCCTATAAGGAGCTCGCTCATTAGACATGCTGTAGTTTTATAACCTTAAAGTTCCTACCCAATTACCATGATTAATACTGTGCTTTAATAAAAAATTTTTAAAAATCACCACAGGGGTTGAGACCATCTGTTTGTTATAATTGTGCATTTAAATATTGTCCAGCAAGAGAAAGACACCTAGTAAACACAAATCAAGGCCAAGGTAGGGAGGGCACAGCCCATCCACTGCAGCAGAGGTGTGGAGGGTGGAGACATGGAGATGCAGTTGGGTTGTGATTGTGGTGGGAGCACAGGAGGACCAAGCCTGGCATGGTGCAAAGGCTGAAATGACTGTGGGATGTGTGGAACAGATGCTGCTCCTTCGTGCAAGATGGGATTCAAGCAATCTGGTCTAGTTAAAGGTGACCCTGCCTATGGCAGAGGGGTTGTGACTAGACAGTCTTTGAGATCCCTTCCAACCCAAACTAGTCTGGGATTCTGTGCAGCCAATGGGGAAGGAACAAGGGTGCTCTCTGTGCTCTGCCAGACCAGCAGCACCAGTTCCTGGAGGGGTTGGGTGTCCTTGTCCCAAGTGTGGGTGTGGAGGAGGTCCAGACCTCCTTTGAATGTGGGTGAAGTAAGATCTGGGGAAGTTTGGTGGCTTACCCCAAATCACCAGTGCCAGGCTCCCAGGACAGGAGGTAAGCACATGGGGCCCACAGATCTCTGCCCTCCCTCCCGTGGGAAATTCATGTGAAATTCAACTTCCCAGCAGGAACCAGGGCAAGGTGGAGCCTCAGGAAGTTTCACACAGAGGAGGAAGGATTGAGGTGAATGGGCACTGCTGGCCAGGGCAAGTGCTAGTTGGAATCACAGAGAGTGCGGTGATGCTGGGGGCTGCTGTGCTGCAGAAGACACTGGTTGCTGGGCTGACAAAGCTTCACCCTCAATGCTGGCCAGGCATGTCCAGCAAATGAGAGAGACCTCATGCAGAAATGGCCACCAAGCCATTTGCTGGGACAAGCCACCCAACAACGTGTTGGAAAGACGAGCGACCTTCCCGCTAAGTGACCTCCAAGCGGGAGGTTCATTTCTATTAACCCTTTGAGGTTTATCTTTTGCTGAGGTTGAGGGGTTCAAGGTGCTCATCCCCTCTGGAGCAGGAGATGAGATGAACCTGTGTTGAATCTGGTGCTGGGGCAGGAATGGCAGCGACCAGAGTGAGCATCAACCCTCGGCTGGAATAACTGAAGGGAGAAACGTGTCAGGTTCGTGATTCCACCCACAGACCAGGAAGCGCCAAACTTGTATTATTTTTGAATCCCCTGATTTTTAAGGGCTGGTGGAAATTAGATATCTTGCTTCTGACTTCCAAGCAATAAAGAGAGGTGAATCACTACTGGAAAAAAAGAAAACAACACAACCCTCCCGTGGACCACCCAGTTGCTCCGTATGAAGCTGTAAAACGAGCCTCGGCAGCGGTGGCAAAGTGCACAACTATTTTGTTAACATTCCTGCAGTTGCACGAGGCAAATCACAGCAGAAAAGGATCAGAGTTGCCTAATGAAGTCGCTAAGTGAGAAATGTGTTAATGAACACAGGCTGATTAATATGCATTCAACTAAATGACACTTGGGTCCAAGAGGGAGCACCAAACCTTGAGAGCAGCGTGTTGCACCCAAAGACTGAACATGTGTCTGTAATTCAGATTTAAATCCTTTTTTCCCCTCATAATTCTGGATAATTATCCAACTCGGGGTAAATAAGTAAATGTTTTTTTAACTAAATCATGGTTAAGACTTTCTATTATTTCCTGTAATTGGTCACATCTACCTTAGGGAAACTCCAGAACCAGCACTTGGCCATGCAGGTATTTGGGGGGCACTTGTAATTAAGACATTGGGTTTGTAATTAGATCGTATTTCAGGTTCTGTATGAGACTCTCTGTGTGATCCTGAGTGAGTTTCTTTAAAGGTGACATCCCAGAGAGTGTTGCTGAAATCAGTTAGGTGCCAGAATTATTCTGCTCTCTGTCTGTAGCACAGCATTAATGCATAATGATTTGGGTCTAACTTTGTCTGGTATGTTTAGATTTAGTTTTTTTCAGGACAGGAACTGTCCTCTCACCATCTGTTTTGGCAAGTCCAAGCTAAACAGGTCCATGTTGCAATTGGAGCCTCCTCATGTTATGTGAGTATAACAATTTCATGCCCAAAAGCCCTTGAAAGCAAATGTAAGTGAGCTGCTTGTGCAGTAAGGTGGTGGGCTCGTGTCCTTACCCCAGCCATGTGGTTGACACTGCCATGGAGACCTTGCTGAAGGTCTCCTTGTTGGAGGACCTTGTTGGAGACCTCTGAGCAAGGTCAAGAGCCCTTCCCTCAAAGCTAAGGGCAGTATGAAGAGATATGTAAAAATATATTGCAGCATTCCCAGACATGTCAGGATTTAGCCAAAGACCTGCTCTGTGTTGTGGTCAGTCTTGTGCTGTAGGAGGTTTAACCATGATAGTGGCTGCATGACATGTTACACAGTGGGGTTGATTATCTGCCAGAACTTGTCTGAGCTTTCATCATCTTGGCCAGAGGAGAACCTGCAAGGTTCACTAAGATGTCCTTTTTGGTGTTAATTGTTGGGGGTTTTTGTGTATGTTGGAGAAGGGAAACCCAAAGGTAGGAAGTTTGTGATGGCCTCCAGCTCCCAAGGAGTCCTCTTACATTTGGCTTGAGTTGGCTCTTCAAGGCAGATGGGTTTTCTCCAGACACCTGCTGTCCTTAGGCACAACATAGGCTGGGGCAGCAACAGAGAACTTCAGCTGTGTCTCCTGGGTCTGTTGTCAGCCCTTCAGCTTCTGTGTCTCCTCAGACTGTCCAAGAGCTTCATCACTGGTTCAGTGAGTGGGGGAGTCTGGTGGAGGGGCTGAGGTTAATGTGACAGGAGCGTGGTCCACACTGCAGCTCCTCTGCCTGTGGTGGGATTCTGGAGTTGCTGTGGGTTCATGTGTTTGGTCTTGCACTGTCTTGAAAGTCTTCCTTGACCACATGCACTAAAATAGTGAGTAAATGGTTCACAGGGGGACAAAGTCCAGCTGTGTGAGTGGAGAAGTGTTCTTTGAATAAAATAATATTGGTGGCAAACAAGGTTACAGCTTCCCACCCAGCTGGAAGGTGTGGAAGTTCTCACTAGCTGCTCTGAAGGCTGAAAAATAGATTTACTTGGTTACATCAGGGCATTATTTTCCAACAGGTAATACATTAAGTCAGTTTTATAGCTTTCATTTTGTATGGGTAAGATGGTGAGACTGCTTTCTTTTCTTTCCTTTTTTTTCCACCTCTTTTGTTTTAATGTGTCTGAGGAATAGCTTGTTAATTAGGGCTAAATCCTGAGTAATGTGGCTAATGGGACAAGAATCCAAATGAGCAATCATAAAAAAACAGCAAAATGTGTGCAAGGTGCTCAAAACCCCCCCAGCATGTCCTGCACCACACCTTGCTGCTGCTGTTGAAGCAGATGCAACACCCTCTGCTGCCTTCTGCTCCCCTTTAGGTGCTGCTGATCATAAGTGGCAACCTGAGCTTCCTCAACTGGCTCACCATTGTGCCCAGCATTGCCTGCTTCGATGACAGAAGCCTGGGCTTCCTCTTCAGCTCCAGGCCTGGAGGGGTGGAGGAGAAGCTGGCACAGATGCAGCTCCAAGGGGCAGCCAGGGAGCAGCATCCCCTGCCGTACGGTGAGTTATCCCTGGAGCCAGGGAGGAGTTGCACAGGTGTGGTTGGAGTAGCTGTGTCCCTGTCACAGCCACTCCTGTGCTTGCCCTGTAAAAGGGGACCTGCTTTCTCAACTTCTGATTGCTTCGGGGGAGTTTCACCCTTGATTTTAAACAGTCAAAAATCAGCAGATCAAGGGTGCTGAGGGACGAGCAGCCCATGGGGAGGCCATGGAGTGTGATGCTGCTGCTGCCCCTGTGGTGCAGGGCTCTGTGTCTGTGCCTGCTCTTTAATCACAGGCTGGAAAGTTTAGTCCATCTAAAAGGGGAAAAAAAAAAAAATCATAAAAAAATGCCCAACAGATTCATGCTGCTCTCACAGGGGGTGCTGGGAGGCATCTCTGTGAGCTCCTTCCCAAATCAAATCATTCTCCAGAAATGTTCTCAGACTAAACAATTATTAATAGCTTCTGAGAGGGATTCAAATAAACATCCCTCTCCCGCAGAGATAAGGGGAAAGCTACATGCACTTGCCTTGAATCTGATCCCTGGGTTCTTCATGTTAAATAAATTCAGAACAGCCATAAGGGCTAGAACCCCTCAGAGGTCATGGGTGCTTGTTTGTCTCCTTGCAGTCAGTGTCTCAGCCTGAGACCCAGTGCTGCTCCTGCAAGGCCAGCAGCCCTGGTGGAGCAGCACACGTCCCATACAGAAATGCCAAGCACTAGAGGTTTTGCAAAAAGGAAAGTGAGGTTTGAATGGAGCCAGTGAGTGAGGAGGGAGGCAAATGTGAGAAACGAGGCCGTGGGGGGAGAGCCTGGGGCAGCAGGGGAGGCAGGAGCAGAGCCCTGGAGTCACTCCACACACAGCTCACCAACCAGGGGGGCAATTCTGAGCCAAGGTGCAAGTGCCAGCTGCGTTTTTTCCCCCGTATTAAAGCGATGATTAATCTGACATTTTAGACATTTTTCTTTTTAGCCTTTTCTCAGACTATTTGGAGAAAGGCAGATCAGGGGGGCGATAAGTGTCCGGCCCTTGGCAAGGCCGGGTTGATTACAGCCAAGTGTTTGTCAGCCCCAGAGCAGCTGTGAGCACCCAGGCAGGGTCCTGGCCACCACGGGGGCTCAGGCAGGGGAGCAGGGGGTGTAGAGCCCATCGCCAGCAGTGGAATCACCTTCTTGTGGTCTCCTTTTGTGTCCCGGACAGGCTGTTACATCCGCAGAGTGGTGAACATCTCCTTTGGCCTCCTGATTGCTTATCTCAGTATCCCAGTTGTCCTCAACCTGCTCAACTCCAGACAAGTCATGAACACCTCGTTCAACCCTCTCAGAATCGTGAACACCTACGGAGCTTTTGGGAGGTAGGTGGGTTTTAGTGGCAAGTCCTAGAGCTCTGCTCTCCAGTGCACTCTGGTAGCCAGTCTGTGCCTTCCAACTGAATGGAAATCCTTCCTGTAACCAGTGGACCTAGAATATTTGTTTATGGGAGAGGAAAACAGGAGCAGGTTTCTTTCCCACTGAATTATAATTTCTATTCTTTGAGCTGCTTCTACTTAGGTCATTATATTGATGTAGCAGGATGAAAATATCTGTAGGAGAGTTCATCCAGTGGAGAGTCTTGACCATCACCAGCCCACTTTATTTATGGTGAGCTTCTCTTCCTCTGCACCTGTTTGCTCTCCCTCGTGTAAATATTCACATAAGATACTGGGAAGCAGGTTTTAGGCCAACCAAAGGAAGTGCTTTTTCCAACCAGTGACTTGAGGAATTCATGGGTACAGGAGACTGTGGAGAAAAAATATATAAATGGCCTCAAAAAAGAACAAGACACACTGAGAGGCCCAGCCCAGCTTTCAGCTGCAAGGTGGCACTGGACAAGGGAAGCATCTCCATTTTAAGCATCTGTGCCTGGGTTTTCTGGGGACAGGTCACCAGGCTTAGGTCAGTCAAGGTTGGACTCACCATAGCTGTTCTTGTGTGCTGTTCCCTCTTCCAACTGAGAAAATGCTGAAAAACAGGGTTTCATCAGAATAACTTGCCCCAGGGGCAGCAACAGGGCCAGTCTGCTCTGCATGGACCTCTGGCTTTGCCTCCACCTCACCCTGGTAGCCTTGGGGTGTTCCACAGAGGTCTGAGCTGAGGGGTGAGATGGGCAGCTCTGGGTTAGTGGGCTCTGGACAAGGTCCCACAGCAGAAGCCAACAGTAATTAAACAGGTTTTATAAAATGGTTGTTGAGAGGGCTGGCTGAGCAGATGAAGAAGAGGAGGAACAGGTCTCACTGAGGACACCTGGAGCACATCAAATTAATTTGGTGTTCTCCCTAGTTTTTTAAATGGCAGAAACTTCTGTGGAAAGAAAGTTAGAAAAAGAAAACATGATTAAAAGTATCAGCACTAGAAAAGTTGTGGAAAATGCTGAAGTTTCTCCTTTTTTTGAGAGAGGGAGAAATAACTCCTAAACGTCTTGGAAGGCTGGAGTGGTGAAGCTACAGGAGATTGTTTTCTTTGGGTTGTTGTTCTTTTTCTTCTTCAGTCTATGGTTTCTGTTTCAACAGTTACCAGAACCTAAAGAGCATGTGATGAAATGCTGCTGTAATATGTTTGTAATTCCAGCCTATGTAAACCAATAAAAAGAGGATTGCAGCTTATAATGAATATACGATTATGTGAAACTTGACATATTTTGAATCACACAGTAGGAACATACTTTTATTAGTAATTTGGTGTCCCTGATTTACAGTGTGTTTCTAACCATTGGGCAGCTGGCCATGGCTCATAACTCAGCCCAGTGTATAATATGGAGCTTGGCTGGAGGATCCAGAAATCTATTAAATGTAGGTAACAATTATAAGCGGAGACGTACAACGTTCCTTGGGCTGTAAGCATCTATCACTGGAAGCCATCAGGGGAGAAGGTGGAGGGAGGCTGTGTGTTTCCAAACTTTCAGTTTCTTGGGTTGGAGAAGGAAGGACCAGAGTAGTAAAAAATTAAAAGGGTGTTGGGAGCTGGACAGCTTTGATGGGCAGAGTTAGGCAGTTCCGTGTCCGTTATGGAAAGCAGCTCTCCCGTGGAGGCCAGGCTCACTGACAGGTCATTGAGAACCTGATGATGGTGCTTTCACATGGGCTTTCTGAGGCCTGGAGAGTTTTTGCCACCCCCACCTTGCTGTGCAAAGTCCAGCCAAGGAGTGAAGGGAATGCACGTGCCCTGCCATAAGGCTGGGGTGCTTTTTATCCAACTTTCTAAACGTCGGCTGGCTATGGAGGGCTTTTTGTTTTCATCTTCTGCTTGTTTTGGCTTGGTTTGCATTGGCTCACACATCACCTCCTCCTCCTCCTGCTCAGTAATAGCTCCTTGAGACTTCTCTTCCAGCTGGGATGGGGAAATGTTTTTGGACATAGAGACAGCTGTTAATGGTGCCTCAGGAGTCAGCTCTTTGGGGATGCTCTGTATGGGGCCCCACCACCTCCCCAGGGCTCAAGCAGCTGTAGCCAGTTGACCTGGGCTCATTGCCATCATGTCCTGCCCTTTGCCATGGCCCAGGCTGGAGCTGGAGCCCAGCAGCTCATGGCCAGCAGCACTGCTGGGAAAGCCAGGCTCACAAAGGGGATGCTGGAGTGGTCCCAGCTGGAAACCTCTCTGCTGATCCCACAGCTGGAAGTCTCAGGGCCAGACCCTTGAAATGCAGAGGCACAATCACCTGTGAAATATTGTCACTGGCCTTGTCATCAGGGCAGCCACAAGTGCCAGTTACAAGCCTGTATTTTTGCACATGGTAAAAACCTGGAACTGGAGCTATGTTTTGTGGTCATTTTTCATCTCCATTTTCTTATATTGTCAGGAGCTTGTGGTCAGAGGGCTCTTGTATCATGGGAGTCACCAGGGTGGCAGAAAAAAAGGTTTGCTTCAGAAACATGGAACAAAGAGAGAAGTTGGTGCAGGTTGAGGATGCTGATGTGGGAATTGGGAGTCACTCGTTATATTCTCTCACCACCTTTGACAGTGTTAGGCTCTGACAAAGACCCCTCCATTTCAGTAGGAGTCATCTTGGGGCTGTAGTACCTCCTGGGATTGGCTACACTTTGGTGTGATAGAGGGGAGAGGGAAGCTGTTGTTTTCCATGTACTTTACTGCTGGAGAGAGAGAGAGAACTTCTCTGGATAGACAGGTTCTCTGTAGCTTTACCCATCAGGATCCAACTGCACCATGAGGCCACTGGCTCTTGCTGCCACGTTGTCTCTCCTCAACTACCATTTTACACGACTTGAGAGAAAAAACAAGATCATATTTTGTCCCACAGCATTACCAAGGAGAGAACAGAAGTTGTCCTTCAGGGAACATCCAGCCTGGATCCCAATGACCCCACTGCTGTCTGGGAGGAGTATGAGTTCAAATGCAAGCCTGGGGACTTGAAGAGGAGACCTTGCTTCATCACCCCTTACCACTACCGCCTGGACTGGCTCATGTGGTTTGCTGCTTTCCAGGTAAGTGCCCTGGAGTGTCCCTGGACCAGGGAAAACAAGTTATATGAATTATTATGTGCTGGGACAGGTGAGGGGACACTTGAGGCCCTGGCTAAGTTAATTATGTTTAATTTAAAAAAAAGTTTGCCTTCCTTCAGGATGTCTGTTGCTAGTGCAGTGAAACTCTTGGAAATGTTGTGTGAGGCTTTTTCATTGTTTCTGAGCAATAGCAAGAGTTAAAGTCACTGAGAAGGACTGCACCTGCCTGGTGAAGTGGTGGCATGGTGGGGCAGAAGCTGCTTCCCAGGCTGCCCAGGACTCTCTGGTGCTGGCAGTATCTCCAGCTGCCCACTCTGTGGCCACCCTGAACCCACATCCCTCCTGGGGACACCCCTGGGGACTTGCTTCCCTGGCTTCCCTTCCCTGCAGGTGGGCACAGGGTCCCACAAAGTGTTTTCCCCAGATGGTTTCAGCAAACCAATGACAGCCATACATTTAAAAAGCGAAGAGGAGAGAAACTTGTACAATTAATGATTCTGTATCTCTTAGTCCATTTGCAAAATCTTATTTGTGTGAGCATGAGAACTTGGACCTGGTTTTAAAAAACTGGGGTGTACAGCAGTGGTATGAGGCAAACCCAGCTCAGATTATCACGGGCTTGTCTCTTTGTTCCTGGATCCTCTTCCTTTGCTCCTCTCCCCCTGCCCCAAACTCCTCTCTTTGCTTTCTTTGTGGTATTTTCATTTAGGCGCCTTTTGGATTCCTCAGCGATGACATAACCATGGCTCTTTGGCTATGGTTTTATATTTACCCCACTAGTTTTTGTGTGCTGGAATTTCATTTAAGCTGCATTAGGGATGCTTATCCCTCAGCAGGCCAACAGCAAAGGTTCGGACTCGAGCCAGCAACAGAGCCCAGCATCACCCAAAGGTGCAGAAGGTGGATAGGGAGCTCTTGGTTTAAATCTGACTGTTTTGGGAGGGCTCTGGCAGAGGAGGAGAAATCCAGCTCACCCCAGCAAAGGGAGGTTTTGAGATGAGGGAAGAGCAGTTTGCTTCCAGGGCAGGAAGGCATTAAAATATAAAGTGATCTCAGGTTTAAATCCAGAGGAGGAGCACAGGTGAGTGTGTGCTGTGGGTCACTGTCACACCACAGAGCCACCCGATGGACAGGAGGCAGAAGAGGAGATAACACCTCTTCACATCTTTATTATTAGCGTTTGATTCACTGAAAGGTTCAGAGCAGAAAGTAGAAGAAAAGCCTTCTGAAAAGCAGGAACAGGGCAAGAGGCCCAGGCACAGCAGCAGCGTTTTCAAATCTGGATGCTCAGGCATGTAAATACCTGCTTAAGCATGGAAGTAAATCCCATTTGGAGTGTCTGAATATTTGTTTGAGATCTGTGAGCTGTGTGTTTGGTGCCAGCTCTCCCCCTGGGAAGCTGGCTGGCCCTCTGTCCCTCCAGCCCCCTGCATGGCTGCAGCCAGGAGAAGTTGCCATCATTCGGGTGCTGTTCAGACTCAGGTCCCGCAGAGCTGCAGAAAGGAGAAACCTCAGAAGTTTGTGAAGCCAGGCAAGTTTTGCAAACCCCATACAGTAGTTTATGGAGTCCATAAAACCAAGTTACTTCAGTCTCTGGATTAGATTTAATTTGTTTTTAGAAGTTCTGGGTTTTTTCTACACCGCTGCCCGTGGCTTCGTGAGCCGGCGGGCGCGGGGCTGGTTTTGCAGCTTGGTGGTGGTGGCCAGGGGAGGAGCTGACATATCCCACTCTGGCAGGCTGTGGAAAAGCCAGGCAGTTGGGGGGAAGATATTTACCATCCCTTTGTGCTGCTCGTGACAGGTTCCTCTTTGCACCTCATCACCACTTGACGTACGACGCCTTCCTCCACTCAGGGTTTCCTGCAAAACTTTTCCCCTTGGCTAGAGCAGCAGGATTGGCTGGGGGGGGGGCTGGTTTTGCAGCTTGGTGGTGGTGGCCAGGGGAGGAGCTGACATATCCCACTCTGGCAGGCTGTGGAAAAGCCAGGCAGTTGGGGGGAAGATATTTACCATCCCTTTGTGCTGCTCGTGACAGGTTCCTCTTTGCACCTCATCACCACTTGACGTACGACGCCTTCCTCCACTCAGGGTTTCCTGCAAAACTTTTCCCCTTGGCTAGAGCAGCAGGATTGGCTTTGGGGAGCTGGAGCCTGGGAGAGCTGGGCCCTTGGCACCCTAGGGAGCCATGGCACCACCCCAGCCAGGAACAGGAAGAGCCCCAGTGCTGCTCCACCTTGGAGTTGCAATTTATTAGTTGACTGGCTCTTAATTACCGTTCCATAGCGCCGTAATTACACATAATGTAACACAGCATTATTTTGCAGGAAACAATTTTCATGATGTCAATTTTATTATCTAAATATAATATGCCTTTTCACTTGTTTTCTAAATCCCCTCTTTGTTTTGTACGTCTTGACATCCTGAGGGTGCTGTAGCTCTGAATTGAAGCCCTTTATTTAGTTCTGGCAGGGACATAACTGGACCAGAAACGTGTCTGCGCTGCTTCTTCCCGTCTGCAGAAGGGGAAAAGCTCCCACAAACCATCAGTGGTGCTTCTCAGTTGCTTCTCAGCAGCCACCTCAGACTGGACCCCCTTGGCTACCACTATGTGACGTGGGCTGGGGTGGCTGCCACAACAATCATGTGTCTGTTGGTCAGGAATTGATGTTCAGGTGCTTGTTGTTGAGGTCGGTTGCTCCGGCTAATGTCTCCATTGAAGTGATTCAAACCAAAGTCTGACACAGACATTTTGAAGAGGAGCTACTGCTTCTTGGGAAGAATGGCATGATGGATGTGCTTATGGCACTTGCAGGTCCCACCAAGCCATGAGTACAAGAGAGGACAAGGTCTAAAAGGCCAGCGATGTTGCTGGGTTTGGTCCAAGCAGACAGGAGAGGTGTGTGCAGTGCTGGCCATGGGCAGGACCCCCCACCTGCCTGGGGTGGGATGGAGCAGAGCATCATGCTCTGGGGAAGCCTCTTGGATATCACAAGGTGGGCACACCTCTGAAAAGGCATCATGAGAGGGCAGATATGATGATGGGTGAGCTGGTGTCACCCTCCTGCCAGGCTCAGCTGAGCACCCAGCTTGGGAAGGTGCAGAGAAGAGCAGAGGTGCAGAAACCTGCTCCCAGGGCAGCAGAGCAAACACATCTGCATGGCAGTGGCAAAACAGGTTTGGAATAAGTGAAAACCAACTGCAAAGGGGAAAGTAACAAGCTGTTCTCTGTGTCCCTGGGGAGAGGGGAGGAAATAATGGATGAAATGGCAGAATATGATTTAATCTCAGGAAAATTCAGGTTAAGCACTAGGAAAAACTTTCACCTCTTGACACTTCATTGCGTTAGTGCAAAGACATCCTGTTTTTATAGAAGCTGGAGACACATTGTTCAAGCTTTTTCTGTCCTCCAGCTACTGATAGCAATGCTCCTGTAACTATTTGACTTCTTGTTTATGGTGGGCATTTGTAGAAGGAGCCCAGTCATCAGAACCCAGAGCTGAGCTGTTCTGTGCCACTGGTACAAAAAGTGTCATAGGCAGATTTTTGGCAGGCTGTGGGTGAATTCAGCATCACTACTAAATAGCAACCAGAAAACAAAATACTGTTCATAGTTCTGGGGCTTCGAGTTGGTCACTTTTCCTGGTAGCAGGATGCCTTGGACTTTGCAAAAGCCAGTTGTTTATCATACCAGGGATTTGTTCTTCACTGGTGGGCAGGAGTGGAAAGCCTCCAGTGCTCTGAGAGAAGAAAAGTCAAAGGGGAAGGCTTTTCCCCCTCCTCACCATGGCAGGAAGGTTAATGATTCTGTTTGGGGGCTGCATTTGGCCATCACAAAGGCATGGTCATGATGCTTACCAAATAATAACTACTCAAAAAATAACAAAGCTAATGCCATCTTCATATTGGTTTTCAAAGCTCAGAATGTCACTGCATTGTGCCTTGAAGCTGCCCCAACAGTCTCTGAACATCAGGACAGGCACAAGTAGTTCACATGGGTGGCCTGTGTTGTCCTGTTGCTCTGCCAACCATCGTGAGCCCAGGGCAGAGAAAGCAGTTGTCATGTGTGGAGGAGCAAAGCAACCTGTGTTTTCCAGATAGGATGGGTAAGGTTATAGATAAACTGCAGCTGCCTTGCTAAGAGAAGAGAGAAACTGCAGCAGTGGGATTGATGCTCTGGGGATCTCCCCTGGGTGGTAACAGGGAGTCATGCTAGAGCTTTCACATCATGACACGTGAACTGGAAGGCCTGAGTAAAAGTATCTCTGTTTATAAAGAAGGCAGGTTCATATTTTGTAGAATATGTTATTCAAGGCTCTGTTATCTCTGTTTTCCAGCCAGAAGGTGCTTACAGGAAAAAGCTGCGTGGCAGCAGAATGGAGGAGGAGGTGTGTGTAACATAATAAAACCCAAACCTGGTGTGCAGGGTGCAAGCACAGCCTTTTACATTTCCTTTCTTCCCCCTTCTAAAAAAACAGGCCTCACTTCACTTCCATTTTCCATTGCAACATTCGTACCTTTTGGTCCATGCTCAGCATGTAAGAATTTGACTTTCTTCTTTTAACTGTGATTACTCGTCTCCCAGTGAATATGAAACATTTCAGCCCCTCAGGCTGCATTTAGACAAGCTGCAGGTTGGGTCACAGGCAGACTCCCTCCTAGAAGCAGTATTGGAAGGGAAGTGCCCAGAAACCCAAATAAGACTGATAGCCTATCATGCCACGGGCTGTATAAATACAGAGTAAGACCTTGTGCATGCAGGGAATGATTATTGTCTGCAGTGGCTATTGTAGCTGCCTGTCTGGACTCTGTTCTGGGACAAAGTGACTTTTCTTTCCAAAGACAGAGGTGATATGGGAGCTATGCCAGGTGTGCTGTTTCCCTGTCTAGGAAAGATCTAAGAGCTGGTTCCCAAAGTCTCGCTCTGCCTTTTATTCCTCAGCCCAGACCTGCTGCTCCCTGCACCCACCTCCTCCAGGGTCTTGCTGCTTTTCCCAAGGATTTTCTAACAGGAGAGGCAAAGGGATGGCTTTTAGTCAGGCTTGAGAAACTGAAATCCTATACATAGAGCCCGACCTGTGGAGCAATGGCTTGTCTCTTTGGGAAACTAACAGGGAGAAGGGGATGTGGTTATTGGAGATAATGAGAAGTGATGTGACCCGACGTAGCCTTTGACCTTCCTTGGTTAAGTCACTTGGGTAGCAGGATGGTAACAAACAGTGGTGAGCTGGAGTATTGATAAAAAAGCACAGGGTTGCATTAGTTCTGCCCTATTTTCGGGGGAGATGGGTCATTTTTCCAGCTGATGGCTCAAGTTCCCTAAACAGCAACAGTTCAATGTGCTCAACGGCAGCAGTGGAAACAGCAATTAGGGTATTAGGTGAAAACACCCCAGATGGGGGAGTTGCAGCTTTCCCTCCTGTGGTGGGCAGGCTGTGATGCAAAAAGTGCCCCTTATGACATAGTGTGGGAAGTGCAAACCTCCCCTGCCCCTCTGCCATCGCCCTCACCCGCCGACCTGAAACCCTACAGGGCTCCCAGCCACGTGAAATAATAACCCTGGGCTCCCATGCCAAGTTTCCAGCTGTTTCCACATGTGCATCTCATACTTACCCCCTCCCGTGTGCCTGTGCCAGGACTGAGATTCAATAAAGTGCCACACTAATCCGCAGTCCTTTTTCATTAAATGACCAATTAAAGCTGGAGGAAAAGGGTTCTTATTATTGTTGTTGCAGTTGGGAACATGTTCCCTGTAGCTCCGGGTGGTTTTTATGTGTAGTTTTTGCAATGATTATGTTTTCTTCTACATTGTTATCTCTGCAGTTTCACTGCTGCTCTTTGCTGGTGCCTCCTTTGTGTTTAAAATCCTGTTAAGTTATTAAATGCTCCTGTACACAAGTTAACGTAGTCAAGGTGAAAATGCCATGTTTATACCCTGGTCAGTGGGGGGGTGAGAGGGTATAAACAGTTGATGAGAAGTCCCAGGACAGCCTTGCTCCCGGGAGGTGGTGGTTCCCTGGGATGTAGGTGGGGAGAAGCAGCAAACTCCATCCTGCACCACTGGACCCAGCAGGACTGGCAGGGAAGGCTGGGGGGAGGCAGCTGCCTGAGCACTTCATGAGGCTGAAACCCATCAGGAAATAAAAGCTGATGGGGTCGTAACACCTCATCCCAGGTGCTCTCTGTTAGTGCACTGTGTTGTACCTAAACCTGATTGTTGGAGGTCTTGAGTGCTGGTGCTGGCTGTAAGACAGTTAAGGACAGTTAAGGGTGATCTGGGTTGCTGGGAGCTGTGGTGTTTCTGTGGGTCTGCACAGACTGTCCATGAACACAGGAAGGTTTTGGGTTGGTGGTGAAGGTAACACTGCTTTGGGAACCTTCACCTCTGCCCCAACTGCCTTTCTCAGGCAGTTTAGTTGAGTTGATGTGTTTGTTGTGTTTCAGTTAGTTGCTTTTGGTGCTAAAACAGAAAGGAAATCCTCAAAAGATGAAGACAAGAGTCGTGTCCACACCCCTGATGGGCTGCAGCTCCCCAGGGATGCTCTGTTCAGGGTTGGACAGTGAGTTGTGCAGCTTGGGGCACATTTCAGTATTCTCTGACCAGCAACTTGTCACAACCAGCTCTGGGGGTCACTGGTTCCCCAGCAACCCCAGCACAGGCATGGCACTGGCCCTGCATGGCACGCAGGGACTGCAGCCCCATCTTTGGGAGGGCAAGGGGCAGGTCTGGGGGCTTGGTCCATTCCCCTGGAGGTGCAGAGGGTGAGAGCAGCTGGCCAACCTGCATGGCTGGTGCAGGGTCTGTCCCCAGCTGCTGTCCTTGTGCTCAGTGAGGATCCAAGACTGAAAGCTGACCCTGATCAGTGCGTGCATTCCCATCTTAAAGCAACATGGGTGTCTGTCCTGGCTTTTTTATTCATCCACAGGATGGTTCAAGCTCTGACACCCCTGTTTTGCACACCCAGAACTCTGCAAACAGCGTTGGGGTCTGGTTCCCACTGGATCCATGGACAAAGGAACCGTGAGCTTCCCACCCTGGGGTGTGATGCTTCCCTGGATGCAGCCCAGGTCTCCTGGATTCTTTTTTCTGCCTCCCTTTGCCACCATCTCACTTTACAGAGTAAGGAGTTAACTCACCAGCACGGTGGTCAGAGCAGCTCAGCCCCAGCTCTGAGCGCCAGGGATATCTCAGCCTTGGTGCTGGGGGAGGGCAGGGGGCTGCACTGCCTGGAAAATTCTCACCACAGACTTTGCTGGGGCCAGACATGTTGTAAATTTTACAAGAAAAACACTTTACAAACCAGAAGTCCAACCTTCGTGTGCATGGAGCTGCTAATTAACAATTTGTAGACTGGGTGAGCCAGGGAGCCAATCCTATCAGTACAGAGCCTCATGGTTTGGAATCAGGCTTTGGAAGATTTGGGATCATCATAAAGCTTTGACTCTGGGAGTGTTATCTCCAATTGGCACACAGGAACCCTGGCACCCCCCAGGTCCTCCTAGAAATAGTGCTTAAAATCATGCAGAGCACTTCAAAAAGACACTGAAGGTCTGACTTGTGATATTTGATTGTCTGCAACTGCTGTCACACCTCTTGCCAGGTCCTGGAGCCCAGAACCAGGTTCCCAGTGTGGCACCCACCCCCCCAGAGCCCAGCCTGAGCTGAGCATTCCAGGGCATGGCCGAGGGGCAAAGTGTCACTCCAAGTCTTGGCATGAGTTGTCCTGTGAAATGTGACATGGTGGAGCCCTTGGGGACACTGCCAGCTCCTCCTGCAGCCCTGCCAGCCCCAGCAGGGTGGGAGTGACTCTTGCAAGGTTTCCCTTCAACATCCCACATGATACCCAGCTCCCAACTCCAGTCTCACCCCAGCTCCATGGGGCATCAGGGCCACAGTGGCCTTGGTACCTCCTTGAGAGCCACCAACACCTCCTCTGCACCTGGAAGGGAACCAGGTGGCAGGGGATGGCACAGGGTGTTGGTGGAGAAGAGCTGTGCCACAGGTTAAAGGGGGCTCCAGGGTGGTCAGAGCATGGCAGGGGGCTGGTGGAGGAACCAGTCCTGGCCCCACCACCCATCCATGTCACTGGTGCAGCAAGGACAGCTGCTGGAAGGAGCTGAGTGGTGAGGCTGGACAGAAGCAGGTGGATGGGGAGAGCAACCTTTTATAAAACGTTGTTGGCTTAAATAACTGTGATTTTCCTCTAAATTGTGATGAGCAGGGGTCAGAAACCCTGCGAGGCAGAGCTGCCGATTGGTGGGCATTCCCACCAGTGCCTGCTGCTTCCCATCTCCTTTCTCTCCTTTGTTTCCCTTAGCAACGGAAATAACAAACTTCTCCATTAGAAAAGATTTGCAGGGGAACTTTGCCTTGATGTTCTGCATTAGTCATGGTCCTGCAGGTACAGCTCCCGGGTTTTGCTTTCCCACAGTGTCCCCTACTGCTTGCACTAAAAAATCCATTTAGGTGCACGTTAAAAAAGGAGGGAGGGGGGAAATGTGACTGGAAGCATAAGGTACAGAAAGCTGCCAGAGGGGAGAACGCTTTTTAGGGAGCAAGAATCCCTGTGAAGAGCATGAGATGCCTGGATTCCTGGAGGGAGGTAAAGGCAGAATGAAGTTGTGCCACTGCAGCTTGGCCAGAGCTGATCTGCTTCCCTTTGACTGAGGGAGCAGCAGGGACGTGGGATGCAGGGAACAGCCTGGATTAAAGGTTATAAAGAGGATGCAAGAGAAAGGAGTCAGGAGCAGAGGAGGCTCTTTTTTTCCCCTCTGTGATAACACAGCTTACTTTAAAATGATGGGTTGTCGTTGCAAAATGTGCTGTTACTGCTCCTCTGTGGAGCTGCTGCTCAAAGAAACCACAGAGATGAGGTGTTTGGGGTGCAGGGTTGGCAGGAACATAGCAGCTACAGCAGAGGTGTGTGCAGCCAAACAGGAGCTGCAGCTGATGGCTGTTGGGGAGAAGCAGGGGTGGTGGGTGCCCCTTTCCCAGGGAGGATGGTGTCTGTGCTACACATCTTGGGGCCAGCAATGCTTCAGCTGTCCTGGTGGCACCAGCTGTAGGCTGCTCCTGGCACGGGGACAAGGCAGTGCTGGGGATGCAGGGCTGGCAAAAATGCCTCCTCAGGCATCAGACCATGAGCAGAGGTCACCAGCTGGGCTGGGTGCAGGTGGAGATGCAGCCCTGACCATCACCCAGTCTCTAGTCATCAGCTGAGCTGTGGCTGCTGCCTGTCAGCAGGCTCTTCACCTGTGGATGGGAATTCCTCCTGGGAATGCTGGAGATGGAGGATGCTGCTCTGTGGCTGGGGCAGGCTGGCAGCATCCATGGAGCCATTCCAGCTCAGCTAACAAGCAGCTTATTAAACCTTTGCAACTTGCACACCTTGGTTGTCTCTGTACCCTCAGGAATGATTTCTAGGTGAGCCCAGCTCAGCAAGGCTCTCTGCTCCCCACAGATGCCAGAGGGTCTCGGTCTGGACCCCAAGGTGTCAAGCAGTGCCTAACATTTGTGTTTCTTATTTCTTCCCCTAGACCTATGAGCAGAATGAATGGATAATCCACTTGGCTGGGAAGCTGCTGGCCCAGGAAGAGGAGACCTTGTCCTTGATGGCAACGAACCCGTTTGCAGGCAGAGCAGCTCCACGGTAAGCTTGGAGGTTTGCCAAGGGACCTGGCAGGACCTTGGCTCCATGTTGCTCCTGGCTTGGACATGCACACATGGTTTCTATGGTGGACTGGGTCTGGAGTTGGTGGTACCCAGGTGGTCTTTAAATAGGGTGGGTTTAACATTAGGGCATCTTATTGTGGCCTTTCAAGGGGTCTGTCAGAAGGATGGGGGCAAATTGTAGTGGTAGGACAAGGGGTGATGGTTTTAAACTAAAAGAGGGGAGATTCAGGCTTGATATAAGGAAGAACCTGATCTAGTTGCAGATGTCCCTGCTCACTGCAGGTGGGGTTGGACTAGATAACCTTTAAAGGTCCCTTCCCACCCAAACCATTCTGTTCTTCTAGGAAGAGCTGGTGCTCTCAGCACCTTCATGCCCTCTTGGTGGGGACACAAGGACCCTCTGCCTGAGCCTGTTCCCTGGCAGGTCTTGGTGTTGCTTTTCTTGGACAGCAGTTGTGACTGCTGCAGTGGTTTCCTGTCTGACCACCTCAGATTTTTTGCCATGATCACTTTGCAAGCTCAGATCCAAAGCACCATTTCTACTGGCCCACTGGGGTGTTTCAAAGACAAAAAAGTCCTGCAAATAATGATTGTTTTTGTGGACAGTTGGCTTGGAAGTGTTTGTGTTTTCAGTGGAGAGGTAAAACCAAACATCAGCAATTGAAAGGCTTGGATGAAAACCCCCAGGTTTTCTACAAAAGGAAATTTGTCACAAAAGTGTCTGTTTTGTTGCTGAAATTATTTTTAGCTGAGAAAACATTTTAAGGGGATTTTGGATCTGCTCAAGTAATATTATGCTCTTGCTAATATTTTCAATTTGAGGCTCTCAAGATGCACTGCAAACAAGGATGAAGGTTCACAGCACCATGTGAAGTGAACTTCCTCTTGAACCCAGCTGATGTTTTTCAGCTTTAGCTCAGGGCATCACCCAAACCTGAGGAGAGACTCCTTTTCCAGCTCAGACCCTAAGAACTTCCACATTAACCAAAACGCTTCCTCTGGGGTGGTTTACACATCCCAAGATGTGATATATGGATAAACCTGAGATGGATGAGGTTCCTCAGTTATCCAGCCCTGCCCTGGAGTGTGCAGGCACCTTATCAGAACCTTGGTACAGCTCAGAATGACAGTGGTGAGACACTGGCCTAGGTTACCCAGAGAAACTGTGGCTGCCCCATCCCTGGAAACATGCAAGGCGAGGTTGGTTGGGGCTTGGAACAACCTGGTGTAGTTGAAAATGACCCTGCCCATGGTAGAAGTGTTGGACTAGATGATCTTTCAGGTCTCTTCCAGCGTAAACCATTCTGTGATAAGAGCAGAGGTGGCACCTTTCTGATGGGCAGGGAAGGGGTGAGGTGGGAGGGTCACCCCCCAGGATCTGCCTGGAGCTCAGTCCTTCAGGAGCTTGTCTGGGAGATGGTGTTGGGGCACCAGAGAAGCTGCTGCATTGTCTTGGCTCCATTGTAGGTGGGTTTGTCAGCTGGGTCTCTCCAACCTCTGCTGGTGTCCCCAGGGCCAAGACCATCAATTCACCCAGCAGCAACGTTCCTTTGCTCTGCTTTTATTTATTAACCAAGAAAACAGAAGAAAGTCAGACCCGAGTGCTGGCTGACCCCAGGGTTTGAGCAGAACCTGGGGCCTTTAGACACCATGTCACCCTGTTGAATTAGGTGTCCCCTGGTGCCAGAAGCTGTGGCCATCTGGTGGCTGCTGGCAATAAACTGCCCTCGTGGCCCAAGGGGCAACAGAAGTGTTTGATAATCCCTGAGCTGTTTATTACCACGTGTCCCCCAGTGCCATAAATGTCACTCCTGGTACTCACCACAGCTGAGGCTGAAAACATCATAACAGATGAAATATCAAGAAAATGTACAGCACACCTTTGCCATGGGCAGGCTGCAGCTCTTCTGTGCTTTCTGGCATCAGTGGTACTTAAAAAAAAATAATTAAAATTAAGTAGTTGAACAGAGGAACTCGTTTTCAAATGAAAATAATGAAGTGGGATGTGGCTGGGAAAACAGTCCATTGCTCCAGGTGGTGAAGAGGTTTGTTTTTATTGTATTCGGTAACAGGTGAAGAAGTGAAATGTTCAGGAATTTAAAGCAAAACCAAAAGCAAATCTGTGTCTTTATTGGATTTTCTAGGATAATGATTGCAGAACTGAGTCCAGCAAGTAAGTGCCCAGCAGCCTGGGTGCTGTGCTGAGCACACGCTGCTATAGATCCCCTTGAACAGGGTCTTGATTCATGTTGCCTTGGGTCAACCAAAGCACAGACTCTGTTTTCACTCCTTAGCAGCTAGTTTATAGTAGGAAAAGATCAGGATCCAGGGCTGGTTTGGTGTGTCAGCTGCCCCTGCTCGCTTTGCTTTACGAGTTTTTCATGGGTCTCGTGCATTTTTGGGTGGCGTAAAATAAAAATAACAATTTGCAAATGCTGGGTTTTGGCTCAGACCAAACCCCAACAGCCTGTTTCACTCTGAGTCCTGGGTTGTGGGTCACATTTCAGGTTTCTGTGAGCCCAGTCCAACCCCTGGGACATTGGCACCATCCGGATGCTCACCCAGGTGCACAGACAAGGGCTGGGCTTGGATCCTGCCCCAGCCACTGATTCTTGGTGCTGTTTATATTTCTTTGCTTATTCCTTGTTTGCTGTTAGCACTTCACCTGGGTAAGGAAAACAAAGTCACCATTTGCCTTTTCTATTTTTTTGAGCTTTTGTGCTCCATCCCAGTTCCATTGGGTTCACACCCGTGGTGCTTGTGCCCAGCGTGGGCAGGGCAGCCCCAGCAGCTGCTGTTCACCAGTGCTCCTTCTGCTCAGGCAGGCTCCTCTCCTCATTTTAGGGATTTTTTTCCCCTTCAAATTTCAAATCCACAACTATTGGGCTGCATTTTAAACATCCCTTTGTCACAGTGGTGGGGCTGTCAAACCCCTGCTCCCACAGCACCACCCTGGGTGTGATCCCACAGGAGAACCATGGCCAGAACCCAAGGGATTGACCTGCACCCTCTGATTTGGGTGCAAGAAGTATGAGCAGAGGCAGTTCCTTTTTTAATCTCGACCCTGACTAGCAGAGTGCTGGTTCCCCTGGCAGCCCCTTGCAGCCAGCCATCACCTTTTGGTCACCATTTCATTGTAGTTGTGAGCAAAAGCCCTAAATTTAAGCCTCAGTGGTGGCATCTAGGAAGAAAAGATGACTGAAGGTGGCTGTAGCTGGGATAGTTTCCAAAGGGCATCCCTGCCCCCTCCCCTGGAGCCCACCTCCCAAACTCTGCTCCCACCTCAGGATCATGCCCACCACGCTCCTTTTGGGAGCTGGCTGGAAAAAAACCCTCATTTTCCTGACATATTTCCCCCCCCCCTCCTTCCACTCTAAAGGGAATTTTGAGACTTAATTATTTTCATTCCCCGCTAGACTAAATAATTAGGGGAAGGGGCTGTTTTCCATAAGAGCATTACACTCCCATACTCCATGGAGTTTATTCTGTTAATGGAAACTCTACACCTTAAATAGCCAAGGGACTTTCAAAATGAGTTAATGCCTTCGAAATGAAATTTCTGAGACCAAAGTTTGTAGGTTCCTTTACAGCTCTAGAAATTATAGTATTTTTTCAAGTGTGATAAACTTAAAATGAGAAACAGGTGACTGATTAAAAATGAGGGTATTGTTGAGCACCCAGCCTGGCTGAGTGTGAAGCTTGACTTCAAGCACAGTGATGTTTGGGGAATGGAGATTTACCAAATATTCTTGTGCAGCGGATAGTTCATAAAGCACCAGGCACCATAAATCTGAATGGTGGGGCTTTGGCTGAGGAATTAAGAAGTGTTTAACACACCGTCATGGAAACAGACTGCAACAATGAGAGAAAACAAAAATCAGACTTTCCTACATAAGGAGGAGGGGGGAAATAATCAGGCTGTGTGTTTTTTCTTTTTTTGGCCTGAAGTGTTCGGTGTCTCTGATATTAAATCATGTTCACTTAAGGACTTTTATTCCAATTATAGTAGCACTTTGTTGAAAAAGCCCCAAACGTGTAGCTGAAGACCTGGCGTGGTGGTGGTGGTGGTATTTATGGAGGCAGCACTTCCCATTTGATGCAACCTGGCTGCAGGAAGGCAAGAAGAGTAGAGTGCTTGGTGTTCTTTTTATATTTAATTGCCCATTTATTTCCCATTTGTGTCACAGCTACTGGGCTTTATACCTGGGAGGGTGTTGGAGTGGATTTTCAGGCCATGTGAGTCACCCTGGACACTGGCAGAAGGTGCAGGTCCTTTCCCATGGGACCTGAGGAGTGGCAGGGACCAAGGGCTGGGAAGGGCTGTGGCTTCTTTGTATTTGCAGGGTGTAGAAGCTACTTGGGGGGCTGCTCCTTTGGACCCCCCAAGAAGGATAAAGGTGATTGTGTTGCTGCTGAGGGTGGTGCTGGGAGCAGGCAGGGAGGATGGGTTATTGGAAAAGATGAGGATCACTGTGATGGAGGCATTTGTGGTCTGCAAGGTGTCTCCAGCAGTCTGTAGAGGAGGCAGGAGCACTGGTCATGGGCATGGGATGCTCCATGGGGATGTGAGTCCTTCAGGCTTTGAACTTGGTTGTGCTGAATCCCAAGTGCCTTCTCTCACCCCAAGGCCCTTCCATGTCGAGATGAGTCTCACTCCAAGTACCCACATGGGCCAGGTAGTGGGACAGGGTAGGGGGGTGATGTGCATCCCCAGAGCCTCTCCCACCAGCACTGGTGTCTTTTGCACACAGAAGTAAAACACTTTGTATGGTTTTCCTACTGAAAAGCAGCTTTGCCAGCAATGAAGCTGTCCCCCCAGAGCCTCTCCCACCAGCACTGGTGTCTTCTGCACACAGAAGTAAAATACTTAGTATGGTTTTCCTAAAGAAAACCAGCTTTGCCAGCAATGAAACTGTCCTGGGGGGTGACAGGATCCTCAAAGTTTAGAAAGGGTCAACATCTTTTTTGTTTCACTCTTTGACTGGGCTTTGCCATGGTGAAACATTTTCTTGCAGTTCCTTTCTTCTTTCCCT
>NW_009954229.1:201810-218649 GCF_000747805.2 Chaetura pelagica | reverse complement strand
ATGTACTCTATTATAAAAACAAAACAAAACAAAAACAAAAGCAAACCTTTATCATCTACAGAATAATGTGTGAGATTATCAGAATGAAATTATTCCACCCGCCTGAATGAATGTTCAAGGGATTTTCTGTTTGTAAAAACACCCCCAGTCTCTTGGTGTTGTCAGGGAGGGCAGAGCTCATCTCCCACTCCCCCAGAGTGGGAAATTTGGTTTCCAGCCACCTCTGATAGCAGTGGCAGCTTCACCATGGCCAGGACCTCCCCACGTGTCCTGGTGCCAGGGGAGGCATCTTCCTTGGCAAGGGCAGCTCCTGCTTGGGCTCTGTTGGAAGCATCACCTGCATCCCCATCCCACCTCGAGGCATGAAAGTGAAACCCACTGCCTGGGTCTGTCCTTGCCAAAAGTCATCCTGGCCAGTGCTGTGAGCCCTGGGGAGAGCCAGGTCTCCTGCCCCCAAGGTTTGCTCTGCCCTCAGTGTAGACTCAACCACTGAACTTCCCTTTCTAACTTGTCCATGTGGGGATAAACCCACTTTCCCATCTCCCAGGAGAGTTTTGAGGATGCTCCAGCTCTGCAGGGCCAGACCTTGCAGGAGCTTTGGAGAAAGAGAAGTCAGCAGTGTTGAAAAACAACCCATAAAACTGCCCTTATGCTGCAGACTTGGGCCAAGATGAATTTATGATCCCTCCTGCTAACGGGGCTAGAACAAGCAAGCAAAGCTGATGACGGAGGCTGTTACTGCAGTGAATTTGTACTTTCCACTGCCACTTGTCCCTGATTTACAATGAAATGGGGAACCTCAAGATGAAAAAAAAACAAAACAAAACCCAACCCAAAAACCCCACCAAACTGAAAAGAAGCCCCATGTTTTGGTTTCTTTCTTCCCTCTCCCACCCCTCCTTGCCCTGTCAGGCCATTAATTCTAACCGAAACCACCGGCTCTGGTTTTTTCCCTGGAAGCTTTTCCTCAGCTGTTGCAGGGAGACAGCTGCACCCTCTGGAACTCATTACAGCTGTCTGGGAGATTTAGCCCTCCATCCCAACAGCTCCAGTATTGCTGCTAATTTTTAACACGTACAGTTGGAAGATGTCATAACAGGCTGATATATGATCGAATCTCCAAAGCGCTGCAGCGCAGCTGCTACTGGGCATCTGCTGGGGTGAATCTATTGATTTAAGAAATAATGCTTATTATTTTTAGCCTTTCTGCCCTCCCCAAGGCTGTAGCTTTGCCTGCTCTGGGTGGTGATGGAGAGCGGGTGCTTGCTTAGAAGGGATGGGGCAGGCGGGTTGGGCGGGTCCTTCAGGGCAGCTTGGTGGTCCTTCCTCTTCCAGCTGTCTGCACTGGGATCAGCCCTGCTGCTCTGCCTGATGTTTCTCTTCTCCTCCCAGGCACCACTGCTGGACTCAGGAGAAGCTGCCAAGGGGCCCTTCTGTCCCTTGACCTCCACCACTGCTGTTAGAGCACAGAGGGTTTTCCATCTCCTGGAGGAGAAAAGCCTGACCCGCTTTATCTGACCACAGCTTGCTTCTTGACTCTCAAGTGATTATTTGTCTCTTGTGTGTCTCCTAAGGGACATAACCTGGGTTAAGCTGGTTCAGCCTGATGCTTCTCCCAAGCTGTTTCCCCACCTGGCTGCAGTACTTGGTGCTCAGAGGTTCCAGGGGAGCCAGAAGGAGCTGCTGACTTGAGTTCACTGCAAATCCTGGGAAACTGCCTGCAGCCAGGATAGTCCTTCCTGACCTTCCTGTCTGTCTCCTCTGAAACATGGGTCTTGCTCATCCTTCTCTGAGTACAAGTGACCATCAGTGGCATTAGACTCAGTGTAGATGAAGTCAGGTAGCTTCTTCATAACCTACTGGAAGATGTTCCCAGTTCTCCAGAGCAACAGGCAAGGTTCACCCATGCCAGCAGCCTCCTTCATCAGAGGGAGCTCAGAGACATGTGGATCCTTTCCAGCAACCAGAAGGTCCTTGTGTGATCCCAAAGCTGCACAAAACAAGCAATTGCTGCTAAAGGTAACCTGTAGTGGTTTCTAAATCCACACATGTGGATCCATGCATGTGTGTGCTTCACCTGACTTAAAAGCTCCAAGTGATGCTGGTAATCTCTGTGAGCCCTGAAATGATGGACTATGGGGGGTTAATGCTTTGGTCCTTTAGTGCAGGAGCATGTTTGCTCCCCAAATCCTGGGAATAGGGAGCAGGCCCAGTGAGGCAGCACTGGAGCAGTTTGCAGATCCTGTAAGCTCAGGACTGGGGCACCCAGGTAGGTTATGAACACTGGGGCAGCTTGTAAACTCTATCAGTCCTGAAATGCAGGGCTCTGGTGATTATTAAACTCTGCAGCTTTTACATCCATGAGCCTTGCAAGGAGAGATTCCCACAGGTTGCAGGTTTTCCATGTTTCTCCCCCAGCCCTTAACCCTGGGAAGGATGGAGAGGAGGGATGGTGCAGGGTCTGGATGCTGCTGTTATATTTTGATGCTCAGAAGTGTCCTGAGCTCCGAGGTTCTCCTCGATGCAGCTTCTCCATCCTGCAGCAGATGGTGGCTGCTGCAGCCATGGAAAGCCTCTTTGGTACCTCCACTGACCAGAATGGAAACCTTCAAGTCTGGAATTCCCAAGAAGCTCTGGGGGTGCAGGACAGCAAAGAGCCATGGGCTGCTGTGTGCTGGAGCTTGGTAGTGCATCACTGGGTGAGTTGTTCAGCTCCTGGAAGAGCTCAGCTCCGTGGGGTTTCACAAGCTCCACAGCCCACAGAGCTGTGCAGGTTCCTCCTCCATGGATCTTGTCATCCTGACATGGACAGCCCAGCTCAGGTGGAGCGGGCTGGAGGAAGCAGGGCCACCATGGCTGGGACAAAAGGATGGCTGAATGTCGAGGTCAGGGGGTTGGGGGGGACTCTTCTGAGTGGTTTAGACTCTGTACAGAAGAGCCTGAAACACGGTCAGATAGAGAGGCAAACTTTATGCCACAAAAATGTATCTTCAATGGCATGTGGTCTCTTTAATGCTCACACGGTTCTAGTTTTACATGCTGATCCCTTTGATAGCAAACATTTTAATAGACAGAGAACATATGGGAAAAATCATACCAAATCAGATGATAGATATTATTTAATCTGGGCAGGCAAGCCTGGTCAAAAGGGACCAGGAAACTTTCATTCCAGAGGGGTTATAAGACAGTCCTTGAGGTTGGGGAGAAGGCACTGCTGTGTCTGAGCAGAGGCTTGTAATCTCCTGAAGTCTCCTAGGTCTGCCCTGGGAGCTCAGATAAATCAACTTAATCTCTCTGTGCTCTGCATCTCCATCTAGAGAATGGGAACTTTGCCAGATGGGGTTTGCAAATAGCTCCTTCAGCCTGGGACACCCCGTTCCACCCATCCTGTGGGTGCACATGGAGACAGGCAGGCTGATGCAGATGCTCTGCAGTTGCTTAGTGAAGACAGACTCCCAAAAGCCCCAATGTGGTGGGCAGAGGGAGGCTTCAGGAAAGACAGGGGTTGACATAAAAGCAGCCCCTGAAGGTTTTTTTGGGGAGGTGGATATGTTGTTGTGGTTGTTTTAAAATTTAAAATAGCCATCAAGCAGCACAGCTTGGAAACCTCTGACCATCCCAGCCAGGAGTCTGCAGGCTACCTGGACCCGTGGGAATGCTGCTGTTCAGTAACACTCTAATTATTAACAGGAAATTTTGTGCTCCTGTGAAGTAAACACTGTGGGAGCAACACTTCAGCCCCTGATTGACTTTTACCAGCCTCAGAAAAGGGGAGGGAGAGAGGGTGTGGAAATGGCCCCAGCTGCAATCAAGCCAGGGGCTGCAGAGCAGTTTTAGCAAGGGTGCTAACACCCTTGGTGTTAAATCTCACCTCACAAGGGTGAGATGCAGGTTTGTGCACCCCAAGCCCCCAGCCAGGGCGGGGCCATTGCTCCCTCCCCTGCCCCTTTACCTGCCTGTATTTGAGGGCTGGGCTCCCCCAGCAGCAGGGGAGGCTCTGCCACTCAGCTGTGTGGCACTGGGAGACACCTTTGTCCCCACCCTTCCCTTGGCACCCGGCCCTTACCAGTCATTGAAATTAAAGCCATCCCAGTGCAGCTCCAAATGCTTCAGTCCAGGTTTCCTTGGATCCCTGCTTCGTCCTCGGCAGAGGGTGAAACATGGAGATATTTGTCCTATTTCTGTTCCAGCCATAAATCAGAGGTAGTGCCAGTTGCTGCAACCCAGCAGCAAGTGGTGGGGTGATGAACAGCCCCACGTTGACGTGTTCTGGTAGGAGAATCGTTTCTGTTCCCTCACCTGGGTACCCAGACAGGCCCAGATGGAGATGTTGAGCTGTGGTGGCAGCAGCCCTTTGAATAGGGCACAGTTTTATCTGTTGCCTGCAATCTCCCCTCTATCCCCGTTGGAGCAGGGGTGTCAGGAAGGTGAGTGCTCCTGGCAAACACATGAGTCATCCCTAATTATTTCAGCAGTAGGAAGGAACTTCGTGGCTGCCCGAGGTGCAGCCCTGGGAGTGAGCAGCTGCAGGAGCACAGTGCCCTGCTCAGTAGCAAGGTTTGTATTTTAGTAGCGAAGCAAAGCAGGTTTAAATGAGCATTGACATGACTTTGACGTTTTTATTTTGCGGGTTATTTTATGAACTTGCCCAGCAAAGGCAGCGATGCACTCGGCAAACAGGGAGCACGAGGCTGGAGGAGCAGGGTGTTACTCCTGCTCTTGTCAACATGCCCTACATCAAGCAGGACGAGCCCTCCCGAACCCAGCGCCGTGGTTTAGCCTCCGAATGTGTTTCGTGACACTGATGAATGCTTCTTTCTGCACTGGTTTAAAAGTCTCCTTTTCTGTCAACTCCCAGGGTGGCCAGAAAACAGATGCGCTCGTAGCCTCACTAATAAGCTGTGGAGCAGCAGGAGCAGCCACTGGCTGGGGCAGAGGGATCCTTGGGGAGCTGGGGTGGAAGTTGGGAGCTGGACCTAAAAATGTCCCAGGCAGAAAGACTCATGGGTGCTCACAGAACATTTCCTGCTTTTATTATTATTATTCATTCAAAGTTTGTTGTAGGGAGGTGTGTAAAGAGCGTGGCAGAAGTGAGGAGCCCACAGGGCCAGGGTGTTAAAGCTCCTCTGCCTTCTGCAGCGTTCCCAATTGGCATACAGGGGAGCTTGGGAGCTGCCTGGCACCTTGCTCTGGCAGGAGTGGCTGCATCCCTGGGCTCCCGCATCCCAGGGATGGAGGGAGCACTGGGATGCAGGAGCCAGCCAGGCTGAGCACCCTCCAGCTGATTTCTCCATCTAGCCACAGAAAGGCTCAAAAACTCCACTCCCAGGGGAGCAGCAGTGGGGTCTGACACCAGCTTGGTGCCTGCCCCTCCTGAGCAGCCTGTGCTTTGTTTCCCTGTAGGTGGATCCGGGGGGAACACTTCAAGTACAAGTTCAGCCGGCCGGGGGGGCAGCACGCCAGCCAGGGCAGGTGGTGGATTCGGAAGAGGATCGGCCCCTACTTCCCCCCTGTCAACCTCCAGGGCCTGAAGAAGTTCTACGAAGCCAGGAATTGGCCATACCCTGCACAGGACTGAGGGAGGAGGAAGAGTGAGGCTGAGAGGGACCAGCTGGTGCTCCCTGCAAACTGCTTGTCTTGCCTCTCTCTGTATTTCTTATCCATATCCTCATTTGCACACGTTTTACAGAAGGTTCCCAGTCAACCTGCCCACCTGCTGGTGTTGTCTGGTTGTTCCCTTGTTTCTTTCTGTCCGTCCTTCTCACCACAGCCTTGCCTGATCTGTGATTTCTTTTGCCAGGCTGCTCCATTTGGAAATTATAAGCTCTAGGATTTGGGAACAAGGTGAAAAAATGCAGCAGTTAGTTTTGGGTAGTTGTTGGTGTTGGTTTCCCTGACCCGTTGTGTGGTGTGATGGCTGCAGAGGCACAAGCAGAGATTTTGGGGCAGTCTCCTGCCTCCAGCTCTGCAGCTGGCTCATGTGGATCTCCACGTGGTGGGGGAAAAACCCCTTCTCCATTCCATCCCCATCCCATGTGAGTACCAGAAATGAGACATCAAAGCTGCTCTATTCCCAGCATTGCTGTCCCCATGCTGCCCCTACTGCCACCCTGGGAAGGGCCTGGTCATCACCCTCTCACCACAGGTTAAGGACAGGTCTAAGCTGTGTCCTGCCTGCTGGGCATGGTCTGCCTGTCTCACAGTTTGTCCCAAGGACAGCACAGCAGGCTCAGGCTGGGGAAAAACACCCTGGGACCTTACCCTGAAATTCCCCTCTATCTCCTTTGTAGCCTCCCATCTTCTCAGTGTCTGTTTAAAATCACCCCAAATTGTCCCACCATGTGGGTTTTGCTTGATGAGCCTGAATCACAGTGATGGGAGGGAAGTGGACAGTGTCTGAAGCAGCCAGGGACTGGCCAGGGCAGTTGATTATAACTGCTGGTTTGTCAGTGATGGATGTGCTCCTTAGCACACTCAGCTGCACACGATTCTTCTGGCAGGGGAAAAAAAAACTGCCTAACATGACCTGTGTGATGCATAAAACCCCTGTTGTGTGGGGCCTGCCTGCTGAAAGCCACAGGTTTGCTGAGAAGCCTGAAATAGCTCCTCACTGGAGCTGCCTTGTGGGCTCCAGGACTCAGCCCTGAGGACAAGCTTGTCCCTGTGTGGCTGTTCCATCCCCTCTCTCTGTCCCCTGCCCCATGGCTACCAATGCCCATGGGTGGAGGGGTTGGGAAGGTGATGGAGACACCAAGTCTGCCACCAGCCCCAGCACCTTGAAATGGCCCTTGTTTGAGGAGGCCTGGCAGCTGCCTGCTGCCCTGGGTTATAACTGGTGCTTTTTGTCAGCAGCCCTGGGGCTGAAATCCACCCATTTGGGGAGGCTGGTGCTGGAGGGCTCTGATCAGCTGGTGTTCAGGAGGAGCTGAGCATCCCACGGGCACGTCCCAAGCACCTGGAGCAGGGCAGGAGAACCAGGCTTTTCCACCTGGATTTTTGGAGCAGCATTGGCCTTGCCTCCCCAAGGGGGGGAATTCCAGAGGCAAGAAAGCTACACTGAGGCTGTCACCCTGCCAGGGCAAATTCAGCCCAAGCCACAAGTGACAGGACACATGTTGTTGTGTGCCAGGCTCTGACACGGCTCGTGCTCAGGGCAGAGCCACCCCCCTGGGGCCACCAACGTGATGGGGACCAGTGGCCCTGTCCCTGCCCAGCTTGAGTCCACCCCTTCCCACGTGAGTTGTGCCACAAGCAGCCGAAGGTGGTTGCGAAGGAAAACTGGGTCTAAACTGGCAAAAGCAAACCAGCAGGTAAAGCTGGCACCAGTGCAGGGCAGCACGGGCCACGATGTGGGCAGGGAAATGTCATTTCACATGTTTCTTCCCCTTTTTGACTGAACGGGCACCACCAAGGGTTTGTATCTGGAGAGAGATTAAAGCAAACAGTTCTTCCTGTGGGAGCTTCACTCATTTGTTTGTTGTTTGTTTGTTTTTTCTAAAAGCATTAAAAAGGGAAAAGAGCAGAGCCCCAGGAGGGCAGCCCAGCCTGGGTGCTGTGCCCTGGTGCCTGCCCTGCTGCAGCTGCCACAAGGTCAAGGTGACAGCTGTAAAGAAGGTGAGTCCTGGGTGTTGTGGCACTTCCTTGTGTTTGAGGGAGCACCTGGGTGTTGTGTCTGAGCATCTGCTCACCATCCTGGACTGTCAGAGCATGGGTCTCCCATCCCTCCTCCAGCATGTTTGCACAGGACTCACACTTGGTCGTGGTCGCTTTTCCTGCCCAGCTGCTTCATCCCTGGCCAATCCAGCTCAGGATGCGGGGTCCCAGGAAGTGCCCAGCTTTTGCAGGGAAGAGCCAGCAGGCAGGGAGCTGTGGCTGGCCCGTCAGGACCCAGGAGAGCCATGAGGGTGGCAGAGACCCCGAGCTCAGAGCCGCTGCTCGATGTTCCAGCTCCGGGCCGGGGAGCGGGGAGGTCCCGCGTGTTTCCCGGACGTGTTCAAACCAAGACGAATAGTTTAATTGCAGGGCTTGGAGCAACGTATGGAGTGCTCCAAATTGCAAATATGATTATGACTCTATTGTGTTTTCCTAAATATTTGCCATAGTTGGAAACCGATGCTGTGCTGAACAATGGCAGAACATCTTGTTGCCATCCCGCCTCCCACGCACCGCGTCGGCCTTCCCGGCTCAGCCAACGTGCCACAGGGTGGGGGGATCTGGGGGCCAGGCTGGGCCCTCCTGATTCAGCATGGTTCCCTGATATGTGGGAGCTTCACACCGAGCATCTCCAGCGACGTGAGCTAGGGCACTGCCTGCACTTGCCTCATTGCCAGGCCTTAGCTGAAACATTTGATTCAGCTTTTTGTTTTCTTCTCCTCTGGCTGAAATTGAGCCCTGGAGCTGGATGTGCAGAGCAAGGCTGGGCCATGTCCCACAGCCTCATCTCACTTCAGGAAGGGTTTCTTTCAGCAGGTGAGTTGGCTGAGAGCATCACACGCTGTCCCTGTGCTCCCTGGTCTGATGGGATTATGGAATCTCCCAGGAAAAGGTATTTTTCCCAGTGCCCGGGAACGGCCACAGTCACATTGCAGAGCCCGTGTCCCACTGTCTCCTGCCAGCAGCACCATCCCTGCCTACTCAGGGCTGATCCCTCTCCCAGGCTGGGACTTGCTACAACAAAAGGATCTCCCCTGTGTGGCTGCACCCATCCCTGTGCCAGGAGGTCCCTGTGCTGGGGGTCCCTACACCAGCAGTCCCTGCCTTGGGATGCTCCAGGCAAAGCCAGGGGCTTCTCAGTCACTGTGAAAAGTGACACTGTCCCCCAGCCATGCTGGCTGCTCCCAGTCTGTCCTTCAGCTCTAATGTGAATCAGTTGGCATGAACTGGCAGCCCCAATCCTCTCCATGGGTGCCAGATGTCCCCCCTGCACGGGTGACAGGTGATGGGTGACAGACACCCCCCCCCATCCCTCCCCAGTTGCTCACTGGCAGGAATGGTGCTGGCCTCCTTCCCCTCCCCAATTTAATTAATTTCTTTTGGTTTCCAACCTCTGGGTCAGGGATAATGGAACCCAGACCAGCATTTCCATTCCAGTTTGCTGTGTGTTGTGCTTGTTAAGCTTTTTTTCCTCTTTTCTTTTTTCATTTTCTTGTTTTAAATCAAGAATTCTCGCTCTGCTCCGGAGCACTGCCTGGAAGATAATACCCATTCAAAGGCAGTGAGGAAGGTGCACGCAGGGGATTAAATTAGAAACGTTTCCCTGGGACAAAACTTTAGAAAAGAAAAGAAACAATTATCCAGAGGGGGTGAGGAAATCGGAACCACATTGTGTTATCTGTTGACTAGAAGTTTCTTGGAGAGATTTTTTTTCCCCCCGTAGCTATGCACTGGAAGTAAAACCTTGTGGTGTTCCCAAGTCAGTGTGTTGTAAATCCACTTGAAAGATATCTCCATCTGAGGTCTGCTCCTGCCAAGCTCATTTTCCTCCAGTGGCTTTGAGGAGGGGACAGGGACACCCATCAAGCACCTGGCAGAGAGGATCAGGGTCCTGATATAAACCCCGCCAGCTCCCAGGAGTGAGGTTTGTGTCCATCAGTCAAAACAATGATCAGCTGAACCCCTCTGGGACAAGGCTCTTGTCTTGGCTCTGTTTTTCCCAGCTCATCCCCTGATCCTGAGCTTGATACAATCCCTCTCCCTCCTACTGCTTCTCTGTGATGTCCCTGAGTCACTAGTGCTGGGAAGGGATGGACATCAGCCATGGCAGCCCAGGCTCCCACTGCAGCAGGGGCATCACGGGAGATGTTGGCAGATCAAAAATAAGCAGAAAATATTTCATTTTCTTTTTCTGGATGGAAGTTATTGGCCCTTGGGGTATTGCAAAGACATTTTCTCCAAGCTGTTCTCCCCTGTGCTTCCTCTGTGGGTTTAAAAGGGTCCCTGCTGCCACACTGGGGGGGGAGGAAATGCTGGAGTGGCCACTTTGGGTTTTCTTGGGGAGGGGAACAATGGGCTCAAGGATGCTCATGGCAAGCAGCAGAGGCTGGATCACACCATCCAGGGGTCCCCAGGGTGGCTGGGTTCCTGGGTGACTTTATTTCCCTGCCCACCACATGAGACTTAGGCTCAAACTTCATCAAATGTAAGTCCCAAAGGCTTTTGAGGCTTTACAGATCATCTACCTGACTCCAAGCCCTCCTGCAGAGCTGTCCTCTGGTGCCAAGATGAAAACCTGGGCTGTGTGTTAATGTGAAACGTGTTTACTCTCTCATAGGAATTTAAGATTCCTCTGAAAATTCTTCAGTGATGTGTTTCTGTTTGGAAGTTACGTTTTCCCACTGGGGATTCACTTGTGCTGCAGGAACACAGAGAAGTTCCCAACTTCCTCATCATCCTGCTGGTTACCCCTGGGAGGACACCCACCCCTCCCCACACCCCCTGGAACTGACAGCCTGCCTTTAAAAAAACCTTCTAAGGTTAGTGTAAAAACCTGAAGATTTTGGGGGAAAAGTCATTCCTTTCATTTGATTTTCTGAAATCCTGGCAGGTCACATTCTTAAACCTTTCTCTGGCTAAAAAAGTGTGGATTTGATTCATGGTTTGGGAATGTGGTCCCTGCAGTGGGGTCAGTGGTGAGGAGCTGCTGGGGAACATCAGCTTCTGCCTGTGTTTACCTGTCCTGGCAGGATCCATAGCAGCAGCTATAAGGCCTCAACCCAGAGATTTCCTTATTCCTGGATCATTTATAAATCATAGTTATTTGTTTTAAAGTAGCCAACCTTCAGTCTGGGAGTTCCCATAGAAAATACATGTATTCAGATACCTTCCCTGCTCCCAGCTGCCTCTAGAAGCTGGCTTTACTTTAACACATATTAAAGGAAAGAGCTTTTTTTTCCTTCCCAGTAGATTAAGTCTGGCTAAACAATTCAGTGTGAACTGCTGGGCATGAGGCAGAAACCTGTAGGCTAAATTACCCAGCTGCTACATGTTTAGACCAGCATGGGATGAATTTCAGGATCATATATTAGTTTTCATTTAATCTGATTATTCTGGGCTGGAGTTCCTGGAGGGTCTTCAGGTTATTGTCAGTCAAAAGAATCTTTAAAAGCTTCCATTTGCACTAAACTTTTCCCATTAGAAGTCAATTTTCATTATGGATCGATTTTTATTTTAATGAAAAAATTGTTCCCCCAACCTCCTGTGTTCTTGTTGTGTTGGGTTTTTTCCCCAGCCAGGGTTAAAACTGAAGCCACGTTGGGGTCTTGCCACTCAAAATACCAGTTTTGTGCTTTGCTGAGGCTGTTGGCTGGTTGAAGGAGCCTGGGCAGACAAGAAGGGAGCAGGTAACAGGGAAAGGCACCTCTGCTCCCAGGATGCTTCCCAGTACCCACCTCCTCCTCCCCGAACCCTTCCCTCACTGGGAAAACACTTTAAGTGGTCTGAGTCCTGGGGGGATTTCCAGCTTACAAGTCTCAGAGACTAATGCAGGACTAATTGATCTTAAAAGCCCGTTGCTGGATGGCTCAGAGCTGCGCTGTCAGTGCACGGGCTGGTTTCTTTCTGCCACCACTTCTCAGCTTCCAGTTTGCAGAGCAGCCTGGCAAAGGGTGCCCAGGAGGAGCAGCCCCCCTAGGACCAGGAAGGCAGCAAACCCCCCTCTTTGTGGTGTCAGGACTGTCCCTGTCGGGGCTGCCCTTTGGGCAGCTTTGGGGACTGGTGTGGCCTCAGGTTTCCTCGGGGCATCCATCCCACCTCACCCCACTGCTGTGAGTGGGCAAAGGGCCAACACCCCCCAGGGCTATGGTAAGAAAAAAAGCAATGTACAAATGTCCAGAAATAAAACCCAAGCCCCTGTTTGTTTGGTTTTTTTAATACAGGATTTTACATGGGATGTGATAGCCTGGACTGCTGGATTGGCCACTTTGGGTTTTCTTGGGGAGGGGAACAATGGGCTCAAGGATGCTCATGGCAAGCAGCAGAGGCTGGATCACACCATCCAGGGGTCCCCAGGGTGGCTGGGTTCCTGGGTGACTTTATTTCCCTGCCCACCACATGAGACTTAGGCTCAAACTTCATCAAATGTAAGTCCCAAAGGCTTTTGAGGCTTTACAGATCATCTACCTGACTCCAAGCCCTCCTGCAGAGCTGTCCTCTGGTGCCAAGATGAAAACCTGGGCTGTGTGTTAATGTGAAACGTGTTTACTCTCTCATAGGAATTTAGAGGCTTTACAGATCATCTACCTGACTCCAAGGCCCCCTGGAGAGCTGTCCTCTGGTGGTAAGATGAAAACCTGGGCTGTGTGTTAATGTGCAACGTGTTTACTCTCTCATAGGAATTTGAGATTCCTCTGAAAATTCTTCAGTGATGTGTTTCTGTTTGGAAGTTACGTTTTCCCACTGGGGATTCACTTGTGCTGCAGGAACACAGAGAAGTTCCCAACTTCCTCATCATCCTGCTGGTTACCCCTGGGAGGACACCCACCCCTCCCCACACCCCCTGGAACTGACAGCCTGCCTTTAAAAAAACCTTCTAAGGTTAGTGTAAAAACCTGAAGATTTTGGGGGAAAAGTCATTCCTTTCATTTGATTTTCTGAAATCCTGGCAGGTCACATTCTTAAACCTTTCTCTGGCTAAAAAAGTGTGGATTTGATTCATGGTTTGGGAATGTGGTCCCTGCAGTGGGGTCAGTGGTGAGGAGCTGCTGGGGAACATCAGCTTCTGCCTGTGTTTACCTGTCCTGGCAGGATCCATAGCAGCAGCTATAAGGCCTCAACCCAGAGATTTCCTTATTCCTGGATCATTTATAAATCATAGTTATTTGTTTTAAAGTAGCCAACCTTCAGTCTGGGAGTTCCCATAGAAAATACATGTATTCAGATACCTTCCCTGCTCCCAGCTGCCTCTAGAAGCTGGCTTTACTTTAACACATATTAAAGGAAAGAGCTTTTTTTTCCTTCCCAGTAGATTAAGTCTGGCTAAACAATTCAGTGTGAACTGCTGGGCATGAGGCAGAAACCTGTAGGCTAAATTACCCAGCTGCTACATGTTTAGACCAGCATGGGATGAATTTCAGGATCATATATTAGTTTTCATTTAATCTGATTATTCTGGGCTGGAGTTCCTGGAGGGTCTTCAGGTTATTGTCAGTCAAAAGAATCTTTAAAAGCTTCCATTTGCACTAAACTTTTCCCATTAGAAGTCAATTTTCATTATGGATCGATTTTTATTTTAATGAAAAAATTGTTCCCCCAACCTCCTGTGTTCTTGTTGTGTTGGGTTTTTTCCCCAGCCAGGGTTAAAACTGAAGCCACGTTGGGGTCTTGCCACTCAAAATACCAGTTTTGTGCTTTGCTGAGGCTGTTGGCTGGTTGAAGGAGCCTGGGCAGACAAGAAGGGAGCAGGTAACAGGGAAAGGCACCTCTGCTCCCAGGATGCTTCCCAGTACCCACCTCCTCCTCCCCGAACCCTTCCCTCACTGGGAAAACACTTTAAGTGGTCTGAGTCCTGGGGGGATTTCCAGCTTACAAGTCTCAGAGACTAATGCAGGACTAATTGATCTTAAAAGCCCGTTGCTGGATGGCTCAGAGCTGCGCTGTCAGTGCACGGGCTGGTTTCTTTCTGCCACCACTTCTCAGCTTCCAGTTTGCAGAGCAGCCTGGCAAAGGGTGCCCAGGAGGAGCAGCCCCCCTAGGACCAGGAAGGCAGCAAACCCCCCTCTTTGTGGTGTCAGGACTGTCCCTGTTGGGGCTGCCCTTTGGGCAGCTTTGGGGACTGGTGTGGCCTCAGGTTTCCTCGGGGCATCCATCCCACCTCACCCCACTGCTGTGAGTGGGCAAAGGGCCAACACCCCCCAGGGCTATGGTAAGAAAAAAAGCAATGTACAAATGTCCAGAAATAAAACCCAAGCCCCTGTTTGTTTGGTTTTTTTAATACAGGATTTTACATGGGATGTGATAGCCTGGACCTGCTGGAGTCCACGTGCCATCCGTGTTGCTCCAGTAGACGATCCCAGTGCTTAACCTGCTGTGGGACCAGGACCCTGCCTGTCCAGTGAAGGCTCTGTGGGGACACCCCATGTTCTGGTGCCTTGACACTGACCAAAATCCTCCATTTGCTCGGGTTTTGCACACAGGCAGATGGGGAGGAAGCAGCTCAGTGCTCCCGGTGTGAGTTGTGCCCCAGCCACGACGCTGGGCACCAGGTGGGTCCCCCCCAGTGGCATCACGGTTTTCCATCCTGCTCTGCCTCCTCCTTCCCCCAGCAGGCAGGACAAGCCCCTGCCTTCAATCCCTGTCTTCACATCTCTGAAACACTGGATTTCCCTCCCTTTCCACAGGCTTCCTTCATGGCAGCAGCTCCAGATGAGGTTGCATGTTGCTGAGCTTTTCCCTGGGCGTGTCTGCTGGGGCAGCGGTGCTGCCATCGCACCACCTGCAAACCCTTAGTTAGAATAATAAATAAGTGATAGATTATCAAATAAAGCACTGGCTTCAGATGAGGTCATCCTAGCACCATGTCATGGGTCTCGGAGGGTTTGCAGGCTGCTTTCCTGCCACTGATGGGCTAAAGAGCTCTTGTATCAGGCAATAAAAAAGTTGTAGAGATTAAAGAATCAATTAGGTATTAGCCGAAGGGGCTAAAGCGTAACCCAAACATGCTGATAAAATCCAGTAGGTGATTATGGGAATGGTTCTGATTTCATTTTACTTTCAAAAGAAATAATTGCTCATTACAGAGCATGGAGCTAGCTGGACTGGATACTTTTCCAACTTTGTAGAGGAGGAAAACCTCACTCGCAGCTGGCAGACGGGGAGGGACACTGCTCCTAAGGGCTGAAGGAATGTTTTTGTTGGTCCTGACTTTGAAGAGCATCATTTTGTCTCTGCAAAATTGGCCACAGGAGCTTGGTTGGTGATTTGGTGCAGCCTCAGCCCACAGCACCCTTACCTGTGCTGGTGTGGGTGGTGGGGGGAAGAGAGGTGCTCTTGGGGGAGGTGTGAGGGATGGGACTGACCACCAGCAGCAGGGTGTTTTGGAGCCCTGGAGCTCTGCTGCTTACCATGTCAACTTTGATTAACCAAGTGAAATCTGATCAGCTAAAAAAACACTGAGAGATGTATATAGTAGAGGGGTTTTTTTTCCAGTATTTATCATGTAGCTTCCCATTTTCCAGGAACACACATCTGCAAGCCAGCTCCAGCTGGGGCTGGCAGCTCAGGGTGGGGAGATCAGGCTGAGCAAGGTGATGTTCTGCTAAGTCATGGGAATGTGTATGAAGTGCTGGTCTTGAGCAAAGCTGCAGGAGCAGGAGGTGATGGAGGCTGCAGCAGGGATGCACCACTGCTAAGGCATTGCCTGGCCTCTGGTTTTCCATATGCCCAACAAAAGAGAACAATAAAACAGAAGCCCAAGGGCTAGCTGCCTAGCCAGGATAAAAAAAACCCTGCAGAAACTAATTTTGCCTGGCTAACGAGGGAGGGCTGCAGCATCTGGTGCGGGACCAGCCGGGAGTTGGGTTTCAAGTGCCGGGGAAAAAAGAGCCCGATCCTGGCTGGGGGGCTGCAGGCTGCTAATCCCCTGTTTACTCTCTGTCTAGCCCAGCAGCCCACACTCCCCAAAGCTTTTGTTCATTAACAAGGTCGAGGGTAAAAAGATACCTCTGCGGCAGCTGCCTGCAGCGCGGCGCGGCCCCTTGGCACGGGCAAACCCCCTCCTCTGGGTCGGTGGGGCTCAGCCTGGCAGGATTATCCAGCTCAGGCCCACGGCATCGCTGCAGATACAGGCTTTATGCTTTTAGGAAAGCAGCAACAAATGGGAGTCGTGTCTGTGGGGTGAGCTCTGGCAGGCAGGGTCAGGCCACGGGGGCTTCAGCAGGGCTGTTAACCCCAGCAGGACAGCAGGTGCTGCCCCAGGGCTGCTGCATTTCACTGGCAGGTTAGTCCTTGTCTCCTAGGCCAAAATCAGGAGCCAACTGCTGCCCCAAAGTGATGGGAAGTGGGGTCTCCACACTTCAGGTTATAGATCCAGTTGTGCTCCTCAGTCTTGAAAGGGGCAAATCTCTTGTATGTAAAATAGCAATAATTGTAAGTAGTGATTTTAATAATTGTAATTATAATAATTAATTATTAACCGTTGATAAATACATGTCATTAATAATTGATGATAATAACAATGCAAGTCCTGAGATACTAAGGCAGAGAAATCTATTTGGGAAAAACAAGGGCAATCAGTAATGCTGGGCTGAATTCTTCTTACCAATTGTTCTTATCTTTACTGGCATAAAGTAACTTTTCTACGGGCTAAAAAGGTTTTGCAAAACTTCAAACAAATTCAGAGGTGACTGAATTTATTACTTCAGTCTCTGAGATGATCTTGCCTGTCCCCAAACAGGAGATGTTGCCTGGACCTATAGAGGCTGTAGCCTCCACGTACACATGAAGGTTGGAGTGGCCACATCCAGCCCTGCCTGAGCAGCAGCAGCCCAGCCTCACCCCTGGAGCAGGACCCAGAAGCCAGGAACTGACCCTGGAAAAGTCTGAAGTTGAGTCAGAAGATAAGGATGAGAAATTTGGCTTCTCCTTGTCTCCAGGTAAGCTTTCAGCTCTGTTGGGAGTGACCACGCAGTGTGGACAACCCTTGCCCCCAGACCCCTCCGCTGCTCTGGAGCTGGCAGAGGTGGCCTCGGGGCAAACGGCGGGTGGCTGGGTCAAGTCTTTGAGCCACCCCAGCATCCCTTCCCGCTCCTCTGCTCTTCATTCGTGGCACTTTCTGTCCCTTTTGTGGCGCGGAGGGGCGAGCGGGGAGCGCGCAGCTGCGGGCTGGGAGCTGCCACCTGCGGCGCG
>NW_009954229.1:191520-201679 GCF_000747805.2 Chaetura pelagica | reverse complement strand
TGAAAACGCTCTGCCACGGCGGGTGTTGTACCCGCAGCCCCAGAGCGTGTTTGCTGGGGGTGGTGCAGAAGGGCAGGGTGACACGTCTGTGGGATGGAGCAGCCCCGACGTGCCCCCGGGGAGCTGGTCCTGCCCAGTGGGTGGGAGGAAGGAGCCATGCCTCAGGTCCAGCTCGGCCCTGGGAGGTGGGAGTGGGAGCTGGTGAGGGCATCTCTTCCCAAGAAACGTGGCAAGGGGGGATGGGGTTTTAAATCAGCAGTGCAATGCGTTGGGTGGTGATGAAAGGTGCCTTTCTTGGTGGCTTCACCAGCCCTTCCTCACCATCTCTCCCATAGACCCATCTATGCTAACAGCAAATGACAGGAGGAAGGAAAAATGTATGAATGGAGGCCTATGGGTATGTTTATAATCTTATAACAGTTTCAGTTGGAAAAGACCTTTAAGGTCATCAAGTCCAAGTGTAAACCCAGCACTGTCAAGTCCACCACTAGACCATGTCCCTCAGCACCACATCTATATGTATGCGTGGAGATCCAATTCCCCAGGCTCTGGTAACATGAAATGCTGCTGAAGGTTCTAAGCCACTTTCCCCGTTGTCTCTCCTGCAACAGTGGAAGGTCCCCACCATGGGCATCACAGCATCATGGATGGCCTTGGAGTGAGGACACAGTGATAGGATGAGGTCCCCAGGATGGAGATCTCACATTTTCCACCCCGATCTGGTCCACCTCCCCATTCATCACTCAGTCTAACAGAGGGAGCCAGCAGACACCCAACAGTGATGTCTATGGCAGGCTCTGACATTGCCTCTGGTCTCTCTTCCTAGCCTCCAAGAAGACAGAGGGTACCTGGAGCTGTATGAGTAACAGGGGATGACCACCCCAAAACCCTACCTGCAGGCCCCTGGACATGTGTGCCACCACCAGACCCATCAACGGGGACAGCTTTGCTCCTGCAAGACGGGACGCGGCCGCCTGCCCGGCGGAAAGAGGTGAGAGCTGGGGAGCATGGGGGACAGGGGACAGGGTGGCCCACACAGAGCAACACGACTCATTCCAATGATGTGCATCCAAACTGGTTTTCTCTCTGTGGGATGCTCCCTCTTTTCCTGTTTACTTGTTATTCTGGAACCAGAACAATAAATAATTTATCGCCGATCGGTTGGCGCGCGGCCGACCTGCCAGTTCGCTTGATTTTAACTGGCCAAGTGTCAGGGCAAAAGGCCAGGAACGCTGTGCTAGGGAACAGTCAACACCACAATTATAAGATTAACACCTTGTTTAGTGGTCAGATACTGTCGAGTGGTAAAAGATTGCTCCGGTTGGTCTCTATAGAGCATCGCTCACAAATTACCTTATTAAGCAGGATCTTGCTCGCCGGGCCCTGCACCTGTGTCCTCAGCTATTCCCATTCATGGTGGAGAGGAGGCCAACACTCTGCTGGGGCTGCGCAGCTGCAGGACCATTATTCCCTCTTACCATATTTGCATATCAATGAGCCCCTGATTAATATTTAAAGAGCCAGCTGTCCGAGCCACCTAGGAAAGGAAAAAAAAAAGCTCTATGAGGTTTTTATTTATCTATTTTTTTTTTAAGGGGTAACACTTACTGCCCTTTATCAAGTATCCTTCATTTTTATACCACCCTCCCCGCCCCCCAAGTTCTTTTATTTAAAAAAAGAAAAAAAAAAGGCAAGGGAAAAATATGAAACGCCATGAAGGAGTTATCAGTGAATGAGTTGTGCTGCTTTCAATGCTCCTCAGTCCTTTTGTGCCATCGTTGCAGCTGCATCGAGCAGGTTTTTGGGGGCAGGAGCCCAGCGCCGACGGGCGCCCATGGGAACTGCATCAGCAAGCACAAGGCCTGGGAAACAGGCAGAGTCCCCACGGGTGGGCAGGACAGGGGTGTGCATCCATGGCCCCACTTCCCCGGGCTCCTGTCACGGGGCTGTGGCTGGTGCTGATGTCCCTGAGGTGCCCAGGGTGGGGTGGGTGCCGTGGTGAGGGATGTTTCTGGTGAGCTGGTGCTTAATGAGACGCGAGACGCAGCCTGATCAATTGAAATGAAATCAAAAAAACCCTAAAAATGTGTATTTTCCATGCCTCCCCAGCACTGTTGATGGCCAGGTGGTTTTGTTTCCCAGCTCACAAAGCTGTGATTTTCACAAGACTATTCTCCTGCTATTTTTTTCATGTGTTTTTTTTTGCCTTGTCAATAATCCTCCGGGAGCGGCAGCTTTGTTATCCCAACTAATTGGAGTCAAGTAGGGCTGCAAGAAAAGCTCATTGCCGACCAAGCCCTGGGAAAAAATGCAAAAGGATTTTAATTTTCAATAAAATATGCAGATAAGTAGAAATTAACGGTGGGGAATGGGGTCTGGAGCTTGTGGGAATAATGGTGCTGCTCAGACAGAGGCGGCTCGAGGGACTTAATGAGGACTTGAGTGGGTCGGTGGCGATGCTGGTGGCTCTGGGGGGCTGGGGGGTTGCAGGGACCTGCACCCACATGGCCACCCAATCCATGGCTCCGGGTACTTTTTAATATTTTAATTGATGTTTCTTGGGTGTGAGGGAGCTGTTTATCTGACTGGTGGTGCCAGGCTGCAGCTGGTGGGGGGGATATTTTGGGTCAGGCTTTGTTATTTTCATATACAAATGAGGGAAATTTGGGCGTCCCTTCATGGTGGGAATGGGATCCCCGTGGGATGCTGCAGCTCTTGTGAAGCCAAGTATAGATATGGACCTTCTCTGCCTGCCCCAGTCCCAGGCCAAGCCCAGAACTGACCATGGATCACTCCAGATTTTGGCTGGGATCCCCTGGCCAGAAGCCCCCACCCAGCCTTTTGACCTGGCTGGTGGCAGATGGTCTGTTCTGCTGGTGCAGCCTCTGGAGAGGAATCAGACAGTTGGGAGCAGACAGAAAAATCCCTCCAGCTTCAGCAGATGCTGGATTTGTCCAAAAGACCTCTTCTGGTCCTGCTGCTGGATGCTCTGGGGCTGGGGGCAGTGGCACTGCAGGATGCTGTTAGCAAACAGGTTTTCAAAAGTGATGGGATAAAAAACTTCCCAGCGAGGGACTGTTTGATGCCTCCTGCAATGTAGCCCTTACCAGGAGAACCTGCCCAGGGCTGGGGGTGGAAAGAGGTGCCCTAAATCTGTGTCTCCAGGCTGTTCCCGTGGCCCCTCCACCCTGTCCCTGGATACATTGGCAGGGAAACTTGTGCCCGAGGGGACTGGGTGCTGGCAGGGGACAGGGTACCGTAGTGGACTGGGTGCTGGCAGGGAGCCAGGTGCTGGTTATAGGGCAAACAACCTGTGTTCTGCTTGCAGGGTCTCAGTTCTGGCTTCACACCACCAGCACCACGTGGAACAGGTCAGTCCTGACCTTCCCAGCTGGTCAGAGCACTTTTTAGGAAGATTTTGCCCAATTTTAGGAGGATTTTGCCCAACTAATGCCTCTCAGCAGCCATGCTGGATCCCACTAGGATCTGCTGTCCTACTGAGGAGGTACCAGCAGTTTTCCAAGGGCAGGATGGGGCCAGCTGAAGCACTGGGGACCCACTGGCCCCCATGCCAGCCCCCTTCAGTGTGAGCAACCCCATGGGGACAGGGACAGCTGAGCCCTCACCTGTTGGAGCTCAGACTGCAGCTGTGCCCAGCACCACCCGGCTGCTTTGAACCTGCTGGATTAGGCAGAGGAAAGGGCCACTTGTGCTCCACATGCCGCTGCCTTCCTCCTCCTCTTCCTCCTCCCAGCACTCTGCTGGCCACATGGCTGCAGCCTCCTGGACCCCACTCATCTGTTCAGCATCTTCTGTGCCATCTCCCTGCTCCTTGTTGCTGGTTTGGGGACAAGCCCGGGGGTGTCAGTGACACTTTGGGACCTGGGGGTTGGAGCCCTGTGAGCTGGGGGCCAGAGGCCAGGCTGTTTTCAACTCTGGGAAAGCCAGTTCTGCTCTGAAGATGCAGACACAGCCCAGTGCCCTTTTTTTTTTTCTCTCTCCATCTTTTCCCATCCTGTTCCCTGCTCCCCACCAGAGCCTTCCCAGGAGAGGAGCTGGGGTTATGTGACTTGGTTATTTGGGTGACAGACCCAGCTCTGCAGATGTCCCCTCTGTGGGTGGCCAGAGTGGGCTCCTCTTCCGTTTCCTTCCATCTCCATGTGGCCACTGCATCCCCAGTTGGGGTGCTTTGGGTCCCCCAGTTTGGGTAGGGTCCCCCCAGTTTGGGTACATGCTGTTTTCCTTTTTGAAGTGACAGTGGAGCGTGGCTCATGGTGGGTGGCTGTGACACACTGAGGTGGCTCTGTCTGCTGTCCTGGCATGTGCTGTGATGTCCCCAGCTCAGAGGAGGACAGATGGGAACACCGGGTGGCCGGATTCTCTGTTCCCTCTCCGACACACGGACGTGACACCTCCCTCCTCGTGCCTCGGTCTCAGGGCTGTGTTTCCTGGAGTGCAGGGTTTTCCCTCTGCTTTTGAAAGCACAGAGCAGTTGGTTTGGCTCTCTTGGGTGCTTGGGTTTTTGGGGTGTTTTTTTGGGGGAAAAAAAAAGCTTTCTTCCCAGTATTGTACTTTTTAAATGACCCCGTTTCACTCTCTGTTCCCCACGCTTGTGCTTTTGGTCTATTTAAGAGCAAGAGTGTAACATTAAGGTGATTTATAGCAATCTCTGGAGTGGAAGGGCAGAGACTTGGGTATTTTTTTCCTTTTCCTCAGGTGAAAGAAAACCTCCAATGTTAGCTCACGAGACATTACAATGACTGCTCCATCAGTCCTTGATTTATGGGCTCAAATTTATGAGTTAAAAATTATTATTCCACTCGCATATATTTTTTCCCTTGGCCGTTTTAGTGCTTGTGAAAGGTGAGGGATTTGACAGCTCCTGGAAACAAAAACCTTTAATATGTCCCTGAGCAAGGCTCTCCCAGGCAAGAAGAGAGGTGCCAGGAGGGCTTTTCCTCCCTGCTGCAGATATTAGTCACTCCAGGCTGCTCTTAACCAAACAGAGCAGAAAGTTTGCTTGAGATAAGCCAGGACTAATTAGCAAAGCCCCTTCTTGGTGCCTGGGGAATCCCCTGGGTGGAAGGAACAGTGCTGGGCTGGAGGGTGAGGCTGGATGTGGAGGATGCTCATCACCCCCCTGACATTTTCAGACCCTTCCCAAACTGTTTTGGACACCTCCACGCTTGCTGGTGGGGACAGGAGGGGACTCAGCCTGTAGGACAGGTCACCCTCCTCCCAGGTTACTCTGGGATTAGTTTGAATCACTTTAGTGAAGTACCTTCCTCCTCCTCCATCCCCCAGAGCAACACCAACCTTTTGGGCCTGAGCTAAACTGGCAGCAGTCTTTAAAATATAACATGCATGAAATACCAGGGAGCAAAAAATACCCTCTTTAAAGCATATGTGCAGTGGCTTCCAGGGCTGGGGGATTAAAACCTTCATGGAGCTTGGGAAATAAAGCCAGAGCCCCTGCTGCACTTCATTAAAGTACATTTTTGACACAGCTTGCCTTATTCAACAACAATTTAGTTGACCAGAATCTGAATGGAAAGGGACAGGCAACTGTGTAGCATTTTGTTGCATTTTTCATTTTCAGCATTTTTTCCTGTGCATTTGCCATCTGCTGCCCCAGCCGTGGGCAGGCAAGGCTGAGCCCCCTGGAATGGGGGAGGGCTTGTGTCTGTGTCCCTCAAAACAGAAATCAGATGGAGCTGGGGTCAGGTTTGTGCTCACCACCATGCCCACCTCCCCATCAGCTTCTCTGCTCAACCCACAGCCACGAGCCCCACTCCCGAGTCCTGAAAACCTGCTGTGCCCATGCTTGGATGGGGTGAACATCCTGGGTTTCCCCTCCCTCTCCACATGTTGGGACTTAATCCTGATGTCCACAGTCATGGTGTCTCTGACCATGTCTGTTCCCTCCTGGTGCTCCATCAAAGACCAGACACTGGGCTACAGGAGTGCTTAAGGTTCAGCCAAGCCCTTACATTCTCCTCCACCTACACACCCTGTGCACCACAGAGACCTCTCTGGGCCACCAGCCTCCTTGTACCAGGTGAGCTGGGGAGCAGCACAGAGTTATGGGTCACAGGTAGATACGTGTGATGCTCCTGAGGTCAAACAAGAGCAGGAGGCATCTCAGGGGAGCTGAGCAGCCAGGTCCAAATATGGATCCACCATGTGCATCTTCTCCAGGAGCAGCCAGCCAACCTTCCCCCAGCCTGTCACGGTTCCCTGAATAACCAAGGCGTTCATACAAACAAAACAAAGAAGTCTCTCCGGAGACAAGTCCCAAACAGAGCCAGGCCAGGCCCATGGATGGAGCAGGACACAGTGAATCACTCCACCAGCTGTACTTTCAGCAATTTGGGTCAAATATGCAGCCTGGCATCATGCCACCCACTTCTCTTGGGCTTCACTTGTTGTACCTCAGCTCTGGGTTTGCCTGGCAGCTGCTTTTAGCCCAACAGCAAAATCTTTGGGGTTGAAGGTGGGTACCTGCTCACGTGGGGTTACCCAGGGAATCTGCTGGGTTGGTTTTATTCCTGCTCCTTGTGACGTCTGGTTTATTCCTGGCTAATTTTTTCTGCAGCTGAACATAAAGGACTGAAAGAATAGTATTAGCAAAGAGCTTTGCTGAGCTCTTAATGTTCCCCGTGGGTGCAGAGTGAACTTAGACACTCAACAAGTGCATAAACGGGTCCATAAAATGTGCCTGGGGCATCCCAGGGCCGAGGGGCTGTGGGGATGGTGTGTGCCTGAGGCCCAGGGCTCAGCACAGCTTTGGCTTCACAAGGCTGGGCCCAGGGGACCTTGCTCCAGGATTACATCAGTAGCTTGAGGATGCTGAGCGTACTGTCTGGGAATCTGGAAGAGCAGGGGGGTTTTTTTGTGTTGGGTTTTGTTGTGTTTTGTGGGGTTGTTTTTTTTTTCCTTCAAGATTATGTATATGATAAAATATGTTCTTCTGACTGCAAAAAGGGATGTGCTGCAAAAATGACGTCGCTGGATTTTCCAGAACTTGGGAATTGGCAGCTCTGTGCTGAGGGCTTGATCCTCTTCTCCACATCCCTGCCCAGTGTGTAGCTGGTGCTGCTGTGAGCAGAGACCAGTGGCTGCTCTGCCCTGGGCAGGGAGGTGTGTGCCAGCTGCCACGCTGGCTGCTGCAAAATGGGGTCAAGCCCACCCTCCTGAGGTTCACTGCTGCTCCAGGGATGTGCTGGGGGTCCCTAGGGACTGTCCCATGGCTCTGGCAAGGACTAGGGTGCAGTGGGAATGCTCAGCTGGCTCTACCCGTGTGGGTACCACTGGGAGGATGCTCCCAACAGTAAAAAGCTCAACCAGGGTGGTTGTGTCCATGTTGTCTGTTTCTCCCTAGCCCTGTGTGGGTGATGATTTCGGCAGCTGGGGGATGCAGCTTTGTTATGTTGTGTTGCCAAGCATTCCTGGCATGATTATACCTGAAAAAAGAGAGCAAGGTGGGAAAAGGAGCAAAGGGGTCACAGCTGGGGGGGTCTTCAGGGACTGAGGGAGAGAGCTGGAGCTCTGTGAGGATGGATGAGTGCTGGGAGGAGGAAGGCAGAGCAGGACTTTGTTGATGAGCAAAGTCTGTGCAAAGCAGGAGCAAAAATGGGGAGCAGAGAGCAGGCCAGGGGCTTTCCCTTCAGGACAAGCTGCTTTGCACAAGTGTGTGCTAGAGGACTGGGGGAATCCAGCTCCTAAATTGGAGGCTGACTGGAAAAATGGAGGTTTGCCCCCCAGGCAGCTGGGGATTAGCTGTGGGGATCTGTGGAAGGAGGTAAAACGTTGGGCTTCCTTCGGTCAAGATCACAGGGACATAGTTGAGCCCCAGCCAAAGCATCTTGCAGGCCAGGGCTCTGCAGACAGACTCCACCCCCCGAAACAACCACATTGCTTCGGGCTTGGCAGCCCAGCTCCATCTGGCAGCCCCCTCCTGGACAGGCTCAAAACTGAGCTCATATGGAGCCAGAAGAACCTCTGGTCCCAGGAGGAGACAAGAGGAGGAGAGCAGGACCCACAGCATTTGTGGTGCTGGCCTCAGGGCTGCTCTGCAGGTGCAGCACCCTTGGGAACAGCCAAACGAGTGGGAGGAAGGGGACTGAGCCCAGCATCACCCTCACCCTGGGGTGCAGAGATCAAGGAGAACCTAGTCATGGCCCTTAATCCCTTTCACAAGCCTTCTGGATGATGGAGACAACTCCTTGCCCTTGCTCTTTGCTGAGCTGAGCCCACCCCAGGATTCTGGCTGGTGGGGAGGGATGCTCAGAGCAACTGGTTTCTCCAACCAGCATTGCTGGCCAGCTGAGCCTGGGATGTGGTGAGAGTGAAGCTTCTTTAAAAGCCCCCCAAATTTGCTCTGATTCAACATTTCAGCCAAAAACTGAAGTTTTACTATGGGGGAAAAAAAAACAGAATTAAAATGTAAATCCTTCAGCTCCTCCATCCTCCCCAGGTACAGAGGAGGCTGGAGATGCTCCAGAACTGCAGTTTTAACCAAAAGAAGCTAAAACAAACAAACAAAACCCCCACAAAAACACTTGGCCATGTTTTTCATCATCCCCTTCCCCCTCCTTTTTGATGGTCTCTGTCTCGTACAGCCCCAGCACAGGCAGACAACTGAGGATTTCACTCAGCTTTTCAAAGTAGCATGGAGGAAGAAAGCAGCCTTTGTAAAGGGGTTTCTGAAGTTCTCTGTTCTGGGAAGGTTGGAAATAGCACAAAAACATCCTTTCTCACTATATTGTGTTGCTTCCAGCTCTAAGCTCCACCACGACCCAGATGTTTAGATGCTGATGCTGAAAAGGAAAAGAGCCATGGCGAGAAAGCCAGGAGAGTGGGGAGGCTGTGTGAGATTTGCTTCTAGAAACCTGCACTGCTGTGGCTCCAGTGTCTTCCTTTTTGAAGCAGGGAAGATAATCAGAGGAGAATCAGACATTGTGAATTAATCTCTTAATTCTGTAGTTCTAGCCATGGCTATTGGTCCATCTGCACCTCTCCTGGGCAGCCCTGCAGTTTAGCTTTTAGACAATATGCATGTTCAGCCTCAAGCTGTTCAGAGTTGGGTCCTAGCAAGCTTTTTTTTTTCTGCATTTTGATCCAATTCTCTCTTTTTCACTGTGTTGCTCCCAAGTTTTCCTGACCTTGGGGCAATTATTGATGCGAGTTCATTGGTCTGCTTTTAAAATCAGCTTTATTCAGAAGGATGAGGGACCTCCTTAGGTGGATGTATGGAATAACTCTGTTATTCCCTAATTGATTGGACAAGGAAAGTTAAGTGTGAAACTCTTTATTGTCTGTATCCTGTCTCTGATCATCCCATCTCAGCAAGATCCTCTCTGAATGTCCAGTCCATAGTTCTGCCTCAGCAAGGATTTCTCCAAATGTCCAAGCTGCTAATCCATCCCTTCCAGAGGGGTCTCCACATGGGGTTTTTCAGCCAGCTTGAGCCAAGCAAAGTCTAGGCTGATGTGGGAAGGGGGTCAGGGTTAGGGGCTGTGGGTCGGTGCTGCAGGGAAGGTCCCACTGCCCAGTTCCTCCACATGCTGCCTGTGGGCAGGGGGACAGGGACAGTGTCAGGGGCTCAGCCATCACCCCAAGTTGGTGTTCATGTTTGCTGGGGGTCCCCCTGCCATCCTGATGTCCCCAACACCCTCATTGCTGTCCCAGCCTCTGCACTTCACTGGACTGGAGGGTAGTCAGAGAACCACAAGTTTCTCCCCATCCCCACTCCCTCTCTTCCTTTTCCCACATGGGCCTAATTCATAGAATCTCAGACTGGTTTGGGCAGGAAGGGACCTTAAAGATTATCCAGTCCCACCTCCTGCCATGGGCAGGGACACCTCCCACCAGCCCAGGTTGCTCCAAGCCCCATCCAACCTGCCCTTCAACACTGCCAGGGATGGGGCAGCCACAGCTTCCTTGGGCAACCTGGGCCAGGGTCTCACCGCTCTCATAGTGAAGAATTTCCTCCTCATGTCTCACCTAAATCTCCCCTCTGCCAGTTTAAAGCCATCCCCCTCATCCCATCCCTCCCTGCCCTTGTCCCAAGCCCCTCCCCAGCTTTCCTGGAGCCCCTTCAGGCACTGGAAGGTGCTCTAAGGTCTCCCTGGAGCCTTCTCTTCTCCAGGCTGAACAC
>NW_009954229.1:185577-191400 GCF_000747805.2 Chaetura pelagica | reverse complement strand
CCCCCCGCCCCTGCCGCCCCGCCGGGAGCTGCCAGATCCCAGCGGGGCTGGTGCCAACTGGAAGAGAAAGGGCTGAGGGAGCTGCTCACAAAGAGCCGTTTATAGCCCGGCCCGGCACCTGACACGGGGAGGAGGGAGGGCTGAGACGTGCTTAGCCCTGATAATCCCCAGTTTGAGTTTAATTTATTTATTTTATTTATTTTTTTAATTATTTTGGGGGGGGGTGGGTAAATCAAAAGCGCAGCAACAGCTGGGGCTGAGGCTTTCCAGGAGATGAACTCATGAACAACTGTTCAAAATAACTTCATTCGTATTGCTATTAGGTCAGTCCACTGGGGAGCAACCAATTATTTTTGATTACTCGTGGCAGATAAGGGCTGGGGCAGAGCTGAGAACCACGTGAGAGGAGCGAGAGGGCACCTCGGGTACAACAGCTGTGCTGCTCCCTGCCAGGTCATCCCTCCCAGCACCCATGGGAGCCACCAGCACCCATGAGAGCACCCTCCCCAGTGCCAAGGGGTTGTGCTGGGGGGATCACAGCAATCTGGGGATGTTTGCAGGCAGATGTGTGCCATTCCTGCCTGAAAACCAATTAACAGCGGTGCTGCAGAGGTAATTAGTCTGTCTGAGGTTGATCTGTCCATCTCCTTTGTGAGTCCCAGAGCCAGCACAGGGGTTTGGAGCAGGACTTCCCAGCCAAGAGGAGCAATGCCCAGATTCTGTCCCCCTGTCCCCAAGCAGGGACAAGGGTCCCAAGTACCTGGTCGCTTGCCCTGGTCCCATCCCCCAGACCAGACTCAAAGCACTGAGGCCAATGCTGGAGATTTTTGCTCTCCAACATGACATGGAGCAAACCTGGTTGTGAGATCTCCTGGCCAGCAGGATAAGATCCCAAGGGAAAGAAAGGTGGAAGCTAAACCACTAAAAACTGAGCTGCAGGGAATGGGCTGCACTGGCCAGGAGACAGACTGCATGAGCTAACAGGTCTTTTCCATTTCTTGCTCCTGTGATTCAAGAATTCTTGTCACTAGGGACTTTTCTTTAAAAATAGACCAGATGGAAGAGAAGACAGTGGATGTAGGGACCAGTCCTGCCTTGGCTGGGAGGCAGGTTGGTCTAACAGGACTTTTCCATCACGCCGTTCCATGATTAAGTGAGACAAGAATAGAAAAGAAAAAGGAAACTGATAAATACAATAGTAATTCCATCCAGGGTTTGCCTTAGTCAGCTCTATTATCGTCCTGACATCATGTCTTGAAAAGAAGACTGGAAATAAATCTCTAGTAGATAATATCTGCTTGTTGGGGATGGAGAGGTGCCCCAGGCTGCCAGGGGCATGAGGAGTTAATGCCTTTGGTGGTCCCGTCCCCTAAAAGCTGATTCTCCTGTGTCTCAAACCAGTGACAGGAGTGTGGGGCTTCCAAGGAGACCTCCCATCTTCTCCTGCCTGTGCTGCTCAGCCCTTCCTGCTAAAATCACCCCCCACCCCTTGAAAAAAGTCTCTCCTGAAGGCATCTCAAAGTGGTTGAGAAGTTTATTTCCTGCCAGGTCATTTAATGAGGACAAATGCTGGGCAGTTTGGGGTTGGTTTTGGCTGTGAGCAGTCTCTGGACAGCAGTGGTGTCCCAGTGGATATTCCACCACTGGGATGACATGGGAGAAGGTCCTCACCCAGTTCTCCAGGGAGACTTTGCATTCAGACCAGCTGGAGCTGGAGCTCTTCCCAGTGGCTCCACACTCCAGAGGTGCAGCTCAGGTGAGACAGGATGTCTGCATGATGCAAACCATGATGGTTTCTGTCCCTTTGGCCTTTATGGATCAGTGTGGGTAGATGTGAAAGGTATGAGTGAGGTGGCTCAGGAGCAGGTCTTACTTGCAGTCCCCTCTTCAGCTCTCACTGACACTGCTGGGAACTCAGAAACTGCCACTTCAGGGAGACAAATGAAACGTTCTCCCTTTTTTCCCCTCAGTGGTCTCCCCTAATGGAAGGTCTCAGTCTGGAACTGATTTGACTCCAGTCACCAGAGCTGCCGCTGCGGAGGATTTCACGGAGTCCACAAGGCCTTTCATCTTCTTCCTCTACAAAAAGGTAGGATGTAAACCCCAAACCCTGACCACCTCATGGTTAGGAGGCTTGTGGCACTTGCAGCCGGAGCTGGGAGCACAAGCCCTGGGCTCCTGGCCCTGCTCCAGCTGGGAATGTGTGTCTCTCTGCATCCTCTACAGCTTCACCCCTGCAAACCAGAGCTGCTCCCACCACAGCACAGCCCCCACGGAGCAGCCCAGCCCCAGGGAATGAGGCCTTGCAGGGCCAGGCCTTGCTTTGTTGCTCATTTAGTTTCTTCAGCAAGTGATTGATTTTGCCTGTGATCTGTTGCTTTTCCACATTCTCCTCCCCTCCCAAGGCTGCTGCTCGTCGCTCAGATGCAAAATCCCACATGAAGTCCCACCTGTAAAGGAGGAATCTAGAGGAAGACACACAGCTCTGCCCTCACCTCCAAACTCACAGGTATGAGGACACTGTCCTGGTGAGCTCTGAGCATCCCTGGGTGATGCTCTGCCTTTACAAGCATTTAATGAACTCTACCTCCCACTAGCACTACCTGCCTTCCTTCACTTCCCAAGCTCTAGATCCTGCCTGGGAGATGAGAAGGGAGGTGGGCACCCATCCAGGACCACCAGGTACCCAGTGCCACCCCAGCCTGCACTGCCCTGCTCAGCACGGGGCTTTCAGGCAAACAACATGACATTCCACTGAGGAAAAGCCTGTTTCCTGCCGAGCTCTCTGGTAAAGGAGCCTGGGAGTGGGGCCTGACACTCCATGAGTGGGATGCCAAATCTACCTTTGCCAGAGCATCCCTCTGCTCCCCTCCTTGGGCTGGCAGAGGCAGGGAGGTCTCCAGCAGGGATGTAGATGCAGATGTTTAACCACACCAGGACACGGGCAGGGTCCTCAGGGCTCTCGGGGCGGCTCAACCAGGCGCACGTTTATTTTCCTTGGCTCTGCCAGAGAAATGTGTTCCTTGAGGACTTTTCATTAAGCAAAAAAAATTTACGAGAGAGGATGAAAATTGTGTTTTACTGTCTGAGGTCTCGGTCAGTGCTGTTCCTTCAGACGTTTTAGTAATTCATCTTGGCAAGGGCTGAGAACATTTCTCCAGTGAAACAAAAAAATGTCACTTCCACACTCGGAGTCGGTTGCCCCGGCTGGTTCTGTCCCTGCCAGTGCCTGGAGCAACAACCTGATCCCCTGGGGATTCAGAACAAAAAACCCAACCACCTCCCAATTTATGTCCAGTGAAAAATAACGTGTCCATGATGTAAAGTCTTCTTGGGATTTGATGCTAATTTTAGTGGTCACCTTGGCTGTGTTGGAGGAAGTTGCCGGGGCTGCCAAGAGCAAATTTACCTGATGATGAATGAGGAATCGGAGCATAAAATCAATAAATTATCAGCAACACCTTTTTTTTTTTTTTCCCCTCCTTTTTGGCAGATCGATGTCATCCAAGGTCACATATTTGTGCAGTAGGAGAACTACTGCCAGAGCTTAGCACTTTAAAATCATGTTTAAGTAAAGAGCAGCATCTCGAGGTGCTGGATTTAAAAGAAAGACTTAAGTGGAATCACCCAAAAAATTCTTGCCCATTGGTTACATTTTCAGGTCAGTGTTAATGTTCTTCCCTCCTTGTCCTTAGGCTCAGAAAAAGCTTGCCAAGACCTTCAGCAACAATTCCTTTTTTTCCTCCTCAAAACCAGGCCTGAGAACTCTGGTGCTGGACTGTGACTGCTCTATATTTAACCTTTTTTCTCATGTCCATGGAAAAACTTTGGGAAAGTTGTGCTCCAAGCTGAAGAAAAAGGAGGATTTTATTATTTATTTTTTTTTTACAAAATGCAACAAATCTCCACAAGCAGGAAAATCTTTTGTTTCCATCAGCAGTTTTCAGAGAGTGGGAATGGTTCCTGGCCAACTCTCAGCATAAACTCCAGCCAGGCTCAGCTCGAAGGGAGGCAGAAGATCCCTGTGGAGAAGCTCATCCCAGAATGGCCCCAGGCAGGGGATCATCTCCACTTCCCTCTGAAGAGTCAGATACTGGACCTCAAGCCTGGGGGAAAACACAGCCATTCCCACATTTTTATGGTTTCTTTTCATTACTCCAGGTGGGAGTTTAGAAGGAAGAAGTGTTTTCAGGCTCATGGCACAGCAGTGATGGGAAGCAGAGCACTGGACATTCATTTCTCCGTGTGCTTCCCGAAACCTGGTGCAAACCCCCTGCAAATTAAAGCTGCAACAAGGGCAGGAGTCCCCCCTGAGGTGACCCCTGGGCTCAGGGGGCACCAAGTGTCACTGCTGCCTTGCCAAGCTGTTGCTAATTACTGAAAGCATTTTATATATTAAAAAAAAAAAAAAACAACAAGAAGAAGAAGAAGCAGCAAGAAGTTCCCCCATTAAAAACCTTAAGTTTTATTTGTGTGTAACACCAGCCAGTTCTGGAGGTGGCCCTGAAAGATTTGGGGGTTATTTTATTCTTTATTTCTTTCCCCCTCTTAAAAGAGATCTCAGAAAGGAAATGGGGAAGGCTGCAGGAACAGGATGGAAAGTTTGCATTGCATTGAGCAGGAGAGACAGGGAACAGCTGAATTTATGGCAACTCTGAGAAAAAAATGATCAATGGGAGCTGTGATTTGTGTTGGGGTGGGAGCAGATCACAGGTGAGGGAACAAAATAAAATAAGCATAAAGCCAAAACGTGGCAGGACAGTTGGGAGTAGGAAGCGTTTAGCTCATAATGTGAGTTTCTTCTGGAACACAATCCAGAGCAGTGCATGGAAATCACCTGCAAAGAGATTTTCTGTTAAGTCATGTTAGGGTGAACTCTCTCTACAATGGCCTGATTGATTGGTGCTGGTGCTTGTGCCCAGCCTGGAGCCCAAGGTGCCAGCCAGGTCCCAGATCTCCATGGTCATAGGATCATAGAATGGTTTGGTTGAAAGGACCTTAAAGATCATCCAGTCCCAACCCCCCTGTATGGGCAGGGACACCTCCCACCAGCCCAGGCTGCTCCAAGCCCCATCCAACCTGCCCTTCAACACTGCCAGGGATGGGGCAGCCACAGCTTCCCTGGGCAGCCTGGGCCAGGCTCTCACCACCCCCACAGGCAAGAATTTCTTTCTCATGTCTAATTTAAATCTTCCTTCTTTCAGTTTAATGTCACTCTCCCCTCATCCTATCACTCCTTGTAACAAGTGTCTCCCCAGCTTTCTTGCCCTGCCAGAGCCCCTTCAGGCACAGTGACTCGTGCAGAACATCTTTCCTCCCTCTGCACTTTGGAAGGGTGAGTGTCCCCAGAGGATTTCACAGCTTCCCATGTGAACCCAGTGACTCCAGGTCTGCAGGAGCGAATAAAAAGGGCAGGAATGAACCCAGCATCTTTCCATGACACATTTCCATCCGCCACATGTTTCTCAAGATGCAGCAGACTTGCAGCATCCCAAACCTTCCAAGTCTCATCCTGAGAGCCAAGTTTGTCTCTAGACCTGCCTGGTTTCTTTAGCTTTCAACCCGTCTATTGATTCCCATTCCTGATGCCAGAAATGCCTCCACGAGCCAGATTTCCCCCATAATTGTTCTTTGGATTAGTTTGGAAAATTGCATAAGCCCTGGGTTAGAGCTGGCTGGGTCTCCCCTCTGAGAGCCCAAGGCTTCATGGGGCAAAGACTAAAGAGCTGCTAAAGGCAGAGATATAACAGATGTTGACATGTAGTGAAAATACAAGACGCAGGAGCCTAAGATAATAAATCTGAAAAATTAACACGTAGGAGA
>NW_009954229.1:166751-185532 GCF_000747805.2 Chaetura pelagica | reverse complement strand
TCCTTCAGCTCAAAAATCTCTGGTATTAAGCAGATGTCATTCAACCCATGATTAACACATTACCAAATTTCTCCAGTCGTTTAATAAAAGTTTTACATAACATGCAGGTAATTGCTTCCAAATGTCAAGGTAACAATGCAGGCTTCTATGGATGGCATTGTTTCCAGCATCAGGTGAAAACCCCTCTTGTTGCCTTGATATCAACCAAGCCCCTCTGTGAAGACCCCTCTTCTGGCCAGCTGCTTTTCCCGTCACTCCTCTGCACGCCAGAGACAAAGAAACAGGCTGGGAAGAGCCAGAGCCTTGGATCTGGGAATGGTTTTTTCCCCTCAAATGTCTGTACAGATAGCAAACAGGCCCTGTGCTCCAAAACTGGCACAGGTATGTATGTCTTCTCTGTGATTTTAAATGGTTTTAATTTTTTTAAACTTTTCTTGCCAGAAAATCTCCTTGGTGCTGAGTGCAAGGAGATGAAAAGAACAGGGGGAATGGGAAGGGCTGGGCAGTGGGATGGGGGTTGCTCTTCCTGGCAACCCTTGCCCTGAACCCAACCCATGCTCCACATCTGAAATCATCCACCATGAGACCAGGAAAAAATGTCATCCCAACCAGTCCATCTGCTGGGGAAGTGGCTGGTGCACATCTGGGGGCACTTGCTTTGCACCAGCAGAGGATCTCACTTTGTTATCCCAGTGTTGAGGCAGAAGGGTGAGGGGTGCTGGGAGGGGAGGGGGAGCCCAGCAGGCTCCAGGCTCTGTGCAGGTTCAGAGAATTGCTGGTTAAGAACTTTCAAGGCTACAAATGAGCTTCCCAAATTATCAGAGCTGGAGAAAAAGACACCCTTAAAACACCAACTCTGTCATGATACATGTCCTGTGTCTGTCAGAGGCCAGTGTGACTCCAGGAGGGGCATCTGTGACAAAAATTGAGGGAGGGCTGTAAAATTGCCTTTTTCTGGTGGTCACTTTGACATGATGTTTCTTTTTAGGCAGCCTGGAGTGATTTCTGCTGCTACTGGAGGAGCAGGTGCCATTGCTGACAACCAGCATCTCCACTATGGCTCTTGCTGCTGCCAAGAAAGCAGGACTGTCCTGTGGTCTTGGGAATGGAGAGGAGACATGCCCAAGGTGCAGACCCTGTTGGTGTAGTGCTCTGTGACAGTCCAGGTCCCCAGGAATGTGGCCAGGTGACTTCATCTCTGCATACCCCAGTTCCTTGGCTGCAGAAGAGGGATGACAGCAGCACTGACCCTCCCAAACAGCTCTGAGCACAGGACTGCTGGTGGTTGAGGATGCACAGGTGGATCCCTTGCATGCTGAGCCCTGTGTGGTATTAACAGCTGATCCCACGACCAAGACCCAGGTCCCATGTCAAGACCTTGGACATATTTTGTGTGCCTGGTGCCATCTAGGTGCCCTGCAGGACTCCAGCTGCTCTTCCAGCAGGCTCAGGTAACCTGTAGATCCAACCTTGTTTCCCTGGAGGGTGGGTTGCACTCAGTGGTGACCATTGACCTTTGGTCTTGTGGATGGCCACCTTCATGCCATGGGCTGATGGGGGGCCACCATTTGGGAGCAAGAGCAGAGGCATGAAGGGAAACGTGGTCGTGGTCAGTCCCTGGATGGCACGGGGTGAGGTCGTTTGGAGGCAGAAAAAAGGATGGCAGCACCATTGGATTGCCAAGCCTGGAAACAGCTTTGATTTTTTTATTTGTTTTAATAGAAGCACTTATCTTCTTTATCATGTCCACAACAACTTTTATTATGAGTGAAAAGCCAGCTCCTTTTTGTCTTTGTTTAGTGGCTTTATGAAGACATAAATGTGTGGATCTCGGTTCCTCCATGTCCTTAAGGGACTCCTGAAGCTCTCAGTGTGCTCCAGGGGTAATGGCTGTTTTACAGCTCCAGTGTTTTACAGCCCACCAGAACAAATCCCACTTGCCTACCCTCCAGTCCAAAGTCTCCAAGTTCAGAGAACTGAGGATACTCCAGATGGCCCAGTGGTGGAAGCCAGGCTGTGGAGAGCTGGAGAGAGGCTGGATAAAGCTGCCTAAATTGCTCCCTTGAACTTTACAGGCTTTTCTTATCACTGACCTCTGTGAGAGGGCAAGAGGTGTGGGAGCATCTACCTGTCCATGGGCTGCAGAGCAGAGGTGACCTTTCCACGGGCTGTGCAGCCGCTGCAGGGGCCTGGCAGGAGGGCTTTACATTGCTCCACAGCTCTGTGCTGAAAAGCAATACCTGCTGAGATGAAACCCTTTGGCCTCCTTCCCCCTGTCTCCAAGGCAAACACAGACAGTTCTATTCATACCCACAAGAAATACATATTTCAGCATTTGATTCTTTTTTTGGTGCGTGCTTTGTTTTATCTAGCGCCACGGAGCCTGGATGGCTTTTTCATCTCATATTGTGCTTTGGATGCAGCCTCTTTTATTCAGCCCTCTTGCTGCCTTCATAAAGAATAACAGCAGTAGTTGTTGTTCTTTCTCCTGGAGCATGAGCTGCTGTAAACTGAAGGGAAACATGGTGCTGGAAGAGGGGGAGAGCAGGCGGGACGCTGCCCGTATCCATTTCCACAGCAGAGCTGCAGCCTGGGGAGTTTGTCTTTCTCAAGCCTTCATGGAGAGCAACAAATTGTCCTATAAAGATTCTTCTCTTGAAATTTGATTTTTCTAAGGAGACAGGCTCAACTTGTAAACTCGGGATAAAAATCTCCCACTTCTTAAATGGATCTTAAGTCCAAGATGGAAGCTGTGGCACTGAAAGCTGCCAGGCTCTTCAGATTCTGCCTCTCTCCCTCCCTAAACCTGCATCTGAAGCCTCTTTTCCCTGGCTGTGGAGACCCCCTTTTGTGGGCTCAGTAAAGCCCCACCTCGTGCAACCCCTCAGCAACTGCCATGAAGGAGAAAACCTTGATGTCTTCCAGTTGAGGAGGGACAAGAGCTGCTGTCCCCAGTGCCACACTGAGGTGGCTGAGTGAGTTTCCAGAGCAGCTCTTCTGGGACCCACGGTGCCTGAGGCAATGCCCAACAAGACCCTTCCCAGCTCTACCATCTGGTCCTTCATGCCCAAGTAAATACCAAAACCTCATCTTTTTTTTAACAGTTCAGCCTCTCTTCATCTTGGGCTGCCTGTTTGCCCAAAAGTGGAACAAGGCTGCTCTGACTTTTGTCTCCCTGCTTGTTCAGGGCCAGTGAGGGATGGTTGGTACCCTCCCTGCTAATGGAGCTGCAAACCCAACCCTCCAGCACCCAGGGCAGAGGGGGCAGGGTGGGCAGGGGTGGGAACAGCATCTCTTCAGCCACACGCACCTCTTCAGCTGTGCAGACCACTGAAGACAAATGAACTGGAGGAAGCATTTCCTCTGCCAAAGGCTCACACCCGGGAGGTTTCTGTTCACAGTGTAGGTCAAGAGTTGAAAAACGAAGAAAAAAGCAAAACAGATAGAAAGATCCATCTTCCCTTATAAAATCCCCAGAGCAGGGGGCATTTGGAAGTCATTTTTCATGGAGCCAAGAGCTTTTCTGGCCCTTTAGCAGACATGATTCTCCTCTCAAACCTCAGCATTTGGGACATGGGGAAGTGTTTTCCCTCCATCCTCACAGGTGTTGGAAGAGGAGCATTATCCTGGGTGCAAGACACTTGGCACCTCCCTCTGAGGCAGCAGAGATCCCTCATGGCTTGGGCTTTGGGGCAAGGTGGAGCCCAGTGCATGCTGAAAATTGTCCAGTTCTTTAGTGTGTAAATGTAATTTTAAATGTACCAGAGCTGAGATGCAGAAAGGAGTGGCTTGGATTTGCTGGTATTAATGCACAGGGTAAGTGGGACAGCTTTTAGGGAAAACCCACGCAAGAAGAGGAAAGAGAATTTCAGCATGGTTAAAGGAAAACTAAATAAAATTCCTTTCTGGAAGGAATTCAAGAAAATTATTTTTCTTCTGTGTTTCTGTCTCTCTTCTTCTGGCTTATAAAAACACCTTGAGTTGGATATTACATCAACTCTGCCTTTTATTATAAACCCCTGCTCTGGTTGTGCAGATTTCATGCTGTTACATGAAAGTAAAATTTTATGACCAGAAGCTGAAATTAGGAAGGAGAATGTGTTGGGTTTTTTGTTGTTGTTGTTGTTGGGGGCTGGATTTTGTTGGTAGTCATGAGAGTTTGCTTATTTTTGCTTTTTCTAAAGCACAGACAATTCCCCAAGGTCTCAGCACTCCAGGCTTTTTTGGGGATGCTTGTTCCAAACAGGTGCCAATGTGGGGGAAGCTGAGCCCTAGATGGAGCAAGGGGACAGGGATGTCCTCCCTCTGTTATGGTGCCTTCAAGCAAGCTGGGGTTTCATGGCTGTTCCAGAACAAGATGTGTGTGTGGGAAAGCAGATGCATTTTATTGCATGGAACACAATTGATATTGTATCATAGAGGCCAAGAATGGTTTGGGTTGGAAGGGACCTTAAAGATCATCTAGATCCAACCCCCTGCATGGGCAGGGACACCTCCCACTAGTCCAGGTGGCTCCAAGCCTCATCCAGCCTGGCCTGATATTATATAAATTGATATGAATTACAGTATTGGTTTCTTGTGGGGCCTTGGCAAGGCAGCTTTGCACCTCTGCCATCCCTCCCCACAGCCCTGGTTGCTTCCCAGCCCCTCGCACAGATTCAGAGACCCCTGGGCTGGTGGGAACAGTGATACCCATCCCAAGCAGCCTTGGTTCCACCATACAGCCATCCCACCCAGCCCAGCTGTGACTCCAGGCTGGAGACCTCTCCCTGCACAGCTTCTGCTGAAGCACCCTGGGGATGGAGTAACCATAGAACATCTCAGGGACTTCAAGGCACGGACCTCCTCTCCCCACAGGTATGTGTGCACCACAGAGAGCAGAGCTGGGCTCCTGCCACATCCAGAGACACTCGCCACGGTCGGGATGGGGGATGTAGGTCAAGCCCCATGGCCCCTCCATTTCCTTCCAGCCCAAATGTCTGTGCAACCTTCTCCTGCCCTCGGCAGATTTACGGACCAGCAGTAAGTATTTCACCAGCTCTTTATTAATAACGTGGCAATAAAAAAGGTGCAGCCTTCCCTTCCAAGGACTCGTGGAGCCCTTAATAATCCAAGGAGGGATTTGGCTCCCCCCAGTAGATAGCTGAGTGGTGGGCATGCTTTACAGCCCCTTTGGTAGAGTGGGGCTGTTCTCCCATCATCAAAGTGCGAACTGAGGCTCCGTGATGGGCTAGTCCATAAATCTCTCCCCTCTAATCCTTTCCTTTCTACTATTTGCAAAGTGGGGGGAGGAGGGCTTGGACTGGAAGAGGCAGACCAAAGCTTTAACCCTTTGTGCCAGATTTACGGACCAGCAGTAAGTATTTCACCAGCTCTTTATTAATAACGTGGCAATAAAAAAGGTGCAGCCTTCCCTTCCAAGGACTCGTGGAGCCCTTAATAATCCAAGGAGGGATTTGGCTCCCCCCAGTAGATAGCTGAGTGGTGGGCATGCTTTACAGCCCCTTTGGTAGAGTGGGGCTGTTCTCCCATCATCAAAGTGCGAACTGAGGCTCCGTGATGGGCTAGTCCATAAATCTCTCCCCTCTAATCCTTTCCTTTCTACTATTTTGACAGCGGGCGGAGGGTTGATTACACTGGAAGAGGCAGACCAAAGCTTTAACCCTTTGTGCTTTGGGGGATCTTCTCCTTTGGAGCAGAAGACGGTGGGTGGAAGGAGGGCTGCTCCACAGCAGCCTTTTAGAAGCAGGTAGTTACCTTCAGCAATTAAACCCCAAATGACAGCTTAAAGAGCTCCCTGGAAGTTTAATAAGTCCACCACTGTATATAAGAAATAAATCTGGCTGCATTACAATCACTTCAAACTACTTAAGCAATAAATGCAGAACTCTGCTCGTATTCATCCATGACATGGGTAATGTTGCTTCACTCCTCGCTTGGTTTCCAGGGCTGGGACACCAGAGGAGGACCCAGCCCAGCATTTGGAGCCAAATCAACACTGTGGAGATGACAGGTCTGTGGTAGGGCAGTGGGGCGATCCAGAGCTTTGGTTTGGGGCCACCTTGAGTCTGAGGCCAAAACTGAACACTTGTGGGCTCTGTGGAGGTGAAGAAACCAGCCGAGTCAAATGCCAAAAACTCGTTTACTTTGTGGCTGGGGATGTCTGGGCTCTTGAGGGAGATGTTGCCCCTGGGTTCCTGAGGGCTGATCTGAGATGCAGAGGTGATGGGGGAATTAGGTCAAGAGCAAGAAGGAAGTTGGTGGGTTTGGTCTGCAGGTGTTCATGCCAACACCTTCTTCAAGGCCAGGTTTGGATAGACTGGTCTGAGGTTGTCATGTTGTGACCCCAAACCATGTCCTGGTTGTGAGTGGATGTTTATCCTCCCAGTGCCTGCTGGAGGTCAGGAACAGGTACAAGGTCCATCGGTGGTTACCTGAGGTTGACTCCAAGAACCTGGGAGCAGACCCTGTATGGCACTCCCAGCTGCTAAACCAGGGGTTCCAACCCCAAAAAGAGACAGGACCAAGCCCAGGGCAGGATCTGGCCAGCAAGGGGCTGCCTCCTTCCCCCTCCAGCTGCACACATCTCCACTTTTTAGGCATCTGCAACAGTTGAAAAATTAACTTTGTTTCCATTTTATGATAAAAGATCCCGGGCTTTTTAAGCCCAGCTTTATGAACAGTGATGAAAGGTCCTGCAACGGGCAGAGGTCTGCTTTTGAAATTGAACAAATTGTCGTTTTATGGTTCCCCTGGGGGAGGGAGATGCTGTAAATCTCCCAGCATTTAACGCATCTGTTCTTTTCCAACCGTGCTACCAGCATCTCGAGGAGGAGAGGGAGAAATATCTGACATTTCCTGACATGGGCTGCTCTCCCAGCCCCCGGGAGCTCCTCAGGAAAGTTTTTAAAGTAATATTTATGGATGATCACGGTGAATCAGGCCCTAAAAGGTACAGAGAAAGGACTGTTGTTCATTAACATTTGGAAACTGTGCACCGAGGATTTCCCTGTGGGGGGGGCAAAAGAAATGGAGTGGAAGTGAAATAGCTCTCGAGTTAATCCAGATCTTTTTTACCATTATTGTTGTTGGTTAAAATCAGAACCTTCTTTTCAATGAGGAACGAAAAACCCAAAGCATTCTAAGTACATTTTTTGGGATGGTTTTCCTCAAAATGGTTTTCTTTCCAGAATTCCATTTTTAAGTCCTTTAGCAAAGATAGTTGTTCACATTGAGCTACGGTTGAGTTTGGTCTTTGTGGTTGAGTTTTGGTCTTTGTTCATCCACATCTTGATGCTAAAACAACAATGTGTCTGCTCCAGCTAATAACCTAGGAATAACTTCAACTGGGTGGCTTTTCCTGAAGGTAACTTCCTTATTTCCACAAACCATTTTGTTTCAATTCGATAAAAACCTTCTTAAACCTTTGCAGTCCCAGCGGCTTTCACGTGATGCTCTCCAAGTTCAACTTCCCCATCTCAGTAAATAACAGATCTTTCACTGAGGCTTGTAAAATCCCTCAGTGGTTACTCAGTATTAATTCCTTGAGTTTTATGAATAGGAAAACTCAGCACAGGGGGAGGGATGGTTTGGTAGAGTGGAACAGCATCCTGGGGTTTCGACTTCCAGTGCCTTTTCCTAAGGGCAATGCCAGTGCCCTTGTGAGTCAGTTAAAAGCCTCCTGTAGACTTCACTGATAAGACAAACTCCCTAGAGGTGAACTAATGTTTGTCCTTCAACATGTTTATGTAAAATAGCTTTGCAACAGATTTATTCAAATGAATGAATGGGGAAGATAAGGCCACACGTGTCCTTTGAGCTGGCTGTTTCTTTCAGTGTAACCTCTTGGGGCTTATCTGAGTGTGCCTGAGATTAGAATTAGCTAGAGAAAGAGAAAAATAGGGTATATTGGCAAAACAGCAGACAGGTCCCTCCATAATCCACAGGGTTTGAATTTCATGGGACTTCTGCTGTGACCCTGCATGTCCTGCTCCCAGAAGGGACCACCAGGCTCCCAGCACCTCCCTGTGTGGAGATGACATGTCTTTGGAGTATTCTAGCTGTGGTGCTGTGCAGGCAGGCAGTGGGTCCAAGCTGATGATGGGGGGGGTACATGGGGTACACGGGGTTTTTGGGTCCAGTGCTGCTGCCACAGGGTCAACAGCAGCCAAGGTTTATTGATGTTGGTGAGCCAACAGCCTGCTGGGCTGCCACCTTGATGGTCCAGGTGATAGGATCGGTGGACAAACCTCTGAACTTGCCAGCTCTGGGTCTCCTTCCAGAAGCACAGGATGGTTTCAGAGTAACTGACCCTCTGCACGAGTGGTTTTGATGTGCAAAGCCATGTGGATGCCAGGGTGTGCATACCCACACAGGCTCCAGCAAGGATCTCCAGGGAGCAGCAGGTGGCCTCCTCCTCTTGTTAAGAGGTGATGTGCCTAACAGATGCAAATCACTAGAAATAACCAGGTAACAAAGAGAAAGTGCTTCCTTCTTATCTTAAGGCATCCTACCTTCTCAGTGCCCTGGAGCTGCCCTCCCTCTGGCTTTTCTATGCAGGATGATCAGAAGCCAGAAGGACCTGCCTGGACACATTCATCTATGAGCAAAACCCTCCAACAAGGAACTGCTCTTGACTCAGCTCCTCTGCTCGACTCTGTGTGCACTTGGCAGAAGGTGAGGAGCTCAGCCCCAGCAGAGCAAACCTCTCCTCCTTGTGCCTCTGGTGTCGGGGCCCCAGAGAGGCAAGAAGAGGCTGATTTTCTGCCTGACGCACGAAGCTCCAGCTGCTCTGCCCTGTCCCCTGGGGAGTGGGATGAGAAGGGGGGCACCAAGCCACACTGACCTCACCAGCAGCATGAGGGCAGGGTGGTGACCAGCTGACCCTTGCACAGCTCCTGCCGAGCACTGGCCCTTGGGCACCCTTCCCAGCTCCCCACTGTGCCCTCCTCACTGCAGGCACTTATGACCCAATACTGGGTTCTTACTACAGGCACCAAAAAAGGGTGGGTTTTTGGTTTGGTTTGGTTTTCTTTCTGCTTTTTGGTGACTTCATGAATCCAAGACGCTGCCAATTATCTATCATTCATGGCATTTAAAATGTCAACACCTCCTTCCCAAATGGAAATGGAGTTAAAGGTCCTGAGCTTCCCCATGCCCTTTGCTCTCCCCATCCCACAGCGGGGCTGTGGAGTTTGGCATTTTAGGAAGTGGTCACAGCAATCCTGCCTTTTCTTCTGCTCAGAGAAATGGTATTTGGAAGTTAGGACCATGGCTTTGCAATCCTGCACCCAGTACATGCAGTGGGACCTGGGGCACAGGCAGGACCTGAGGACATGTCTGGTGGGGAGCCTGATTTAGCTGTTCCTCAGGTTTGTCACTGCAGCTCAGGAGCTACTGGGGGACACCTGGGTTTGGTCTGCAGTGTCCCTGGCCTGTCCACCTCAGAGGTATTCAACGCCCAAGTAGGTGCTCTTTGCTCAAGACTCCTGTGTCCTCCCAACATCTCCATTAAAAAGAAACCTCCACCTCTCCCCCTCGCTTCCTTTTCACTGAGACTCTGCTTGGAACTTGCATAAATCTTGCCCAAAAATAACACTGGCCGCTCTCCCAGCTGTGGGCGTCGTGACTCCTGCGCAGGGAAGGGAAGAGGAGGCTGCGATCAGATTCGTTTCATGGCAGATTTCGGGCAGCCTTGGCACCCCTCCATCCTTGCTGGTACCAACTTTACAAGGTTCCTCTCTCCAGCTTTTCACTCTTCTCCTGGGCTCACCTCTGCCTCTCTGAGGCCCCGTCTCTGGGAAGCCACGGTGCTTCTTGGCGCAGCAGCCTGCGAAACGTGGCACAGACGAGCCAGTAAAAGTAGCCAATAAACTCAGTGAGTTTTCTTTCCTTGGCTGCGAGTGGCCAAGGCAGCCCTGCTTCCTTTGGGATGACATTAAAATGCAGCAGAGAGGATGAGACATGGATCCTTTTCTGTTTGTTTCCCGGCCGGGGATGATTTTTCCACCGGTGCGAGAAGAGTTCGGAGTAAATTTTTTACAAAGGAAAATAAAGGGAACAGCCACGAGTGCTGGAGAGCTCAGCCTGGGGTCCCTGCTCTGTTAACCAGCCCTTAGGTCAGTGCCAGGTAATCAAAACTGGAGTGAGGACCAAGGCTCTGGTGCCCAGCTGGTGTAAATTGTTCACATTCTTGTTATTTCAGTTAGCTTGATACCCACAGCTCACCTGTGCTGGTAGCACCCTGCAGGCTCCTGGTGAGAGGCTTGGGAAGGAGAGGAAAGGGGAAGCTGTTCCTCCTGGAAATCCTCCCACTCTCTCTGTGCAGAGAGGAGGAACATCAAGGAAGCTTAGCCCTGGCTGATGCATGTGGCACCTTTGAGACAAGGAACTGGCTTGGCTCTTTGGTAATTGATTAATTTGGATTATCTTCCTATCCAAGTAGGGTACATCAGGAGGAAAATGTGCTGGGTGGGAGTGTCCCGTGGAAACAGCACCAGGAGAGGCCCTGGGAGGCCAGCAGGGGAGCCCTGACCCTGCTCTGGGGCTCTGGCCAGCCTGGAAATGCAATATCCTGCTGGCTTGCAAGACCCCCCAGAGTGACCCACTTGTGCTGTGCTGGTGGGGCCAGCCCAGCCTCTGGGATGGGGAACCTGCTGCAGCCAGGCTAAGTGACACAACCCCCAGGGCTGAGTCCCCACCTGACACCCCAGTTCCAACTCAAGACACGAGGACCCTCATGGACAATCATGACTTATGTTTCTTCAGCAGAAAAACTGCTTTTCTCTCTCCCCTGGGTGTGGCTGTAGATTCCTTGTGCTCGTGGTGGGATGCAGGGACCCTTCCCTCCATCTGGGAGCCCAGAAAGCTCCCCTCTCAGCCAACCCTTTGTCTTGGTACAGTCCTGCCCTTTCTGCACTGTATTAATTTAAGATGCTGTGAAGTGAGAGGTGTGGGGGTGGGGGATGCTGTCTAAAACTTGTTTGGAGCCTTTGCTGGATAAATCCCCATGGAATTTAATTTAAACGAGCTGACACCAGGATGAATCATGCCAGCATTACCAGCTCTTGAGCACTTCCTACCAACTGCCTGCAGGGCTCTTGCTTTCTTTAGTTAAAGTGAAGACTAAAAGCACCTAAAACTGTTAAAGACCTCTGTCCTAAAAGAATTCTTTTTTTTTTCCTTTTCACTGTAGGAAGAAACAACATCTGCTATAACAATCTGCTGGCCAGGGGCAGTGGGGGTGGATAGTCCTGATCAGGGTTTGGCTCTTGGAGCCAGAGGCTGGAACCCAGCAGAAGGACCCTCAGCCCTGTGGTCGTGGTGTGTACCAAAGCTGTGTCTCATCTGTCTGCAAGCTGGACTGATTAGATGTAGGCAGAGAGGATGGAGAGAGAGGGGAAAAAAAGAAAAGGCAGAGAGAATTGGATAGGAAAGAGGAAGGAAATTAAAGACTTCCAGGAAAGGGAAGGAGACAACACTATTTATAAATATGTATCTGGGCTTAAATAAAGTCTCCTACGTGCTGCTGGGACACAAAGTCAGGCTGCTTGATAGCAGAGCAAAGTCTGTCAGGTAGCGTGTCTGTTCCTGGGCTGTAACTGAAGAGTGACATCTCTGAAGGGGCAGGAAAGTGGTCAGGAGCAGGTATGAAACATGTAAGATTGCAGAATTCAAAAGGATAAACATTATTTGATACCTTATTTATAGGGCACCACAGGGGAAAGGTAAAGGTTTCAGAAAAGAAAGAAGCACTTTAATTTTATCTGGAGATTTTCCAACAATAAAATCTAATCCATCATTCTCTCTGTGTGACTGCTCTTAATGAAAATTTAGAGGCTGTGACTGAAATTTAGAATTCACAGGGGATACTATTAGGAAGATGTCTAGCAGCTATGCAAAACCTGTTATATCATAGCCCCTGCCAAAGGCTGGGGAAGAGTGGGGTGTGAAATGGACAGCTTTCCATGTGGTGTGCAGGGCTCAGCAGCGCCCAGCCAGGCTCCTCGGCCTCCTCCATCCAGTGGGATCCCACCAGGAATCAGCTCACCAGGTGACAGCCCAGCTCTGGCAGCTGCAGCATTGATTTTAAAAGAGATGGCCTGTTTACTTTTTACCCAAAGCAGCTTGTTCACCCTGTGTTAGTTACTCAGAGGTGACAAGAGCTGTACATCTCCTCTCATGCAATCTCTGCTTCTTCCCCAGATTTCCTAGTGGCAGTGAAGAGCTTTCCAAAAAGAAGAAGAGAACAAAACTGTTTTCTGTAGAGTGTTTTCTTCCAAGCCTGAGTGGAGACCCTGCAGGGAGGCACGAGCTGCTGGACACCATGATGGGCAGGACGTTGTGATGGTTTGATGGGCTTGGCGAGGGGCACAGCACCCCCACAGCTCTGCTGCACCCTGTCCTGGGTTATGCTCCAGGACCTGCCCACACCAGGGCTGTGCTGCTTGGTCAGCAAAAAGGTATGGCCAGTGCTTGGTGGGGTGGTAGGAGTGTTTTCCTGTTTATCACTTGGGTGGAGACCATTCATGCCCCTGCACGTGGGCCACGCAGCCTCAGTTATTGCTGGTTAGTGAATCTGGACCCTGACCAGGAACCACCAGAACCATGTGTGCTGCTGTGCAGAGCCAAGGCTGACCCGGAGGGAAAGGCTGACCATCCCTAATCATTACCAATCCCCTGCACTTTATTTTTAATCAAAGCAGATCACTAGACTGTTTCCAATACTTTTTAATGGGCAAAAAGAGGCTTCGATTATAAAGACAATAATGTTAAATTATTTAAGGGCCTGGATGTACATCATGAATCAGTTTAATTCCAGAGTCACTGCCAATTATTCAACTGATTCAAAATGAGACTCCATCACAAAATGTTAAATCATGGGATAAATCTGTCCTAGGAATGGTTTTAGTAATCAAAATTCTCTCAAAGCAGGAAAAGCTTTTCTAAAAGCAGGGGGAAAGAAAGGTTACAGCTTAAGCCAGACATTATATAGTAATGCCAGATGTTAAACAGTTGACTTAAATTATTGGCAACTATCAAATGCAAGATACTAATACTACTGGTTGCAGAGCTATGCCACCAAGTTTGTAATCTGTGGAATGGGTTTAAATATTCCTTTAATTTTCTGCCTATGGATAACAGGCAATTGGGATTAGCTTCCGCAGAATAATAACCTCCTAATTCTCAGCAGATGAGTATGAACCTTCTGCAACATCAAAACCCCAATACTCTGCTTAATATGTAACCTTTAATGGCATGTGTTTTTAAATTGTAGGACTCCATTGGACTTGTGTAATTAAGCATGAGAAATGGCTGAAAGCCCTCTGCCTGCCTCGCAGACGGCAGAAGGCACCTAGAGGGTCCCCTGCCCCCAAACGCGGATCAAAACATCCAAAAAAGTGTTCACAGACTTGCAGGTCAGTCTTCTCAACCCCCAAAATTTGCCTTTTAAAAATGTTGCTGTGAATCCCTGTGGCTGGAGAACATTGATGCCCCGAGACCACTTGGAGAGGTCCCTGTTTGGGGTCTCACAGTGGCTCTGCCTTCCCTCCACACTCTCCTCCCACCCAGGTCCCCCATCATGTCACTGTTGCTCCAGCCAGGCCTGGGGGCCAGGACTGACACCTATTTATTTGTGCAACACCCAGCCTGGCATCTGTAAGCCTTTGTAACTCCAGCCAGGTGTCCTGCAACAACCCTCCTGGGTGGCACCAGTGACTGCTTGCCACCCCTGGATCAGGAAAATGGGATCTGGGCACCTCTGGACTTGATCCATCCCTTGAGCATGTGTCTTTACCCCTTGCCTTGTGCAGCATGACTAGGAGACCAGGCACCTCATGCCTTGTGGGATGAGATTTGTTCTCTCTCTGGGGGCTTGTGCCCCAGCTGATGGCTCATTGGTGTGTGTTGTGCAAACCACAGAACACCCCAACACAGGCACCATCCTCCAGCCCTGAGCTCCCCAAAAGGCACCAGGACATTCCCCCAGCCTGACCCACTTGCTGAAACCATAATAAAATGTTTGGCAAGTTTGGGCTCAGGCTGAAGCAACAAAACTCAGCTGTTCAGATGTGCCAAAACCCACATTTGCTTTTGTTTTGATTTTTTTCTCTCTCTCTTTCCTCAATGCAGAGCTGCAAGTATTTGAGAGCATGGACAGCAGGGCTGGGTTTGTTCCTGCCTCTGCACTGGGGGGAATGTCCCTGCTCAAGGGCTGGAAGATGGGTGAAATGCTGGCGAGGAAAGGGTCAAAACACATCCCCCCGACTGAGAGCAAAAGAAAAATGTTGGCAGAGCAAACCTTGCCACAGGAATAAAAGGTTGTCCTGACTGTTCATATGACTCCACATGGGGTGAGTAAAACTGTCGGTCGGACTGAAGCGTCTGATATACAAAGGGGAATAAAAACTCATTAAAGTTCTAAAAGGAAACCCTATTAAAATACCAAATATAAAATGGAGGAGACTTGATCACCCTCGTGCTAGAGAAGTGTCAGGGTTTGAATGAACTGGGCTGCTTTTATTTTTTTCCTCCCTGAAAGCAGAGGAAATGTGTTTTGTGGAAAGCCAGGTGGGATGAGGGGCAGGTAGAGTGTCAAAGAGCACTGATAATGTTTCAGGGTCTCGCTAGGAGCCTGAAATGGGGGGGGGGGGGGGGGTTTGTGGTGGGTTTTGTTTTTTTTTTTATAGGGGTTTTGGTGGGGAGGAGAGTGCTAGCAGATTTTTTGAAGGCATTCCAGTGAGGCTCATATTCATCTGTTTCTTCCATCGAGGGCTCTTGGCTGCTGCTGTGCCGAGCTGGGGAGCATCTCCAGTGCTCCCCTGTCCTGGGACACAGCCTGGCTCACAAGGGGAATTAGCACTGGTGGGTCCATGTGATTCTCCTGCCCTGACCCAGCTGTAATCCCCCTGAAAAGCCTACAAACCAGGCCATTTTTCAGGGCCTGAAATACCCTGGGAATGGTATTTCTCACGGCATCTCATCTCTACTTTATTTGGTCTCAGAGAAGGAGAGAAATTACAAGGGGGAAAGAGCTAAATGAGCCATTTTCTTTGAAGCTGGATGACACCAGGTTGTCCTGTGAGCACTGGGAGGAACAAAGCCTGGTTTGCAGTGGGTTTGTGCCTCGTGGTTGATGGACTTCTGAACTGAACTGTACTGGGGCTGCAGCTTTCACCCCTTCTTATACACCAGAAAAGCCATGTGGGAAAACCCCCTGATGAATACCTGATCAGCCACCCCAAGTTCCCCTTCTTAGGCATCTTCTACTGTGTGGACTCTTTGGTGTCTCACAGGCACGAATGCTAGCAAGGTTTTTCCATGAGTGGGGAAATTTTGTCCTGTCTCATCCTGGATTTGTAGTTTCCTGATGGTGTTTGAACTCAGAGAAGGCATAAATGGAGTGTTTTTCTCTCGAGCATGCACACATCTCTCAGCACAACACTTCCAGGAACTTGATACATTTGGGATCTCTACCTGCTGTCCATTTGGTTGAAATGGGTACCAGAATTCAGTAACTAGTGGAGCCTGGGGCTGTGGGGGAAACATGCCCTCACACACAGGCTGTCACCACAGAAATCTTACTCCCTGACAAAACCAGAGTCCAAGTAAAAGTTTCTTATTTAGATGGAGGTAAAAAGCTGCTAAGGCAAGCCCTGAGCTAACCTGTTTTCCTTGCTCTGCTACCATTTTTCTCCTCTTGCAGAGTGGGGCATGTTTGGGTTTTTTTCCTCAACTCCTTATCTTGGATCCTGCTCTTTGGAGAACAGGGATGGTTCCCTCCCATCTCAGCAACCCTGGGATACAAACAGGGCCTGTCGTTCACTCACGTGCATGTTATGATCAACGTGAGTCTTGTTTCCTTCTGAAACCTGAGCAGAGCTGACCCCACACAGCAGAAGACACTTTGTCAGCCCATTGCAACGTGCCAGGAGACACTTCAAAGATTAAAGAGATGGGGACCCCCCTTCAAGTGGAAAGTCTGTCTGTTAATGGAGGCAATGCTGGACTTGATGATCTTAAAGGTCTTTTCCAGTCTTAGTGATTCTATGAACCTACAGAGACAATGGAGGTAGCTAGAAAAGACCACAGCTCTTTTCCCAGAAGCTCAGTTATAATAATCATAGTTACAGTTCTAGCACTGAACATACTTTTCTGGGCCAAACACGCACCAGAGCCGTGACATGAGTCAGCTCTGAGTGCCTGGCAAGACCTGCAGCACCTTGGTTGGGCTCAGCAGGCTGATGGATTAGCACTTGTCCACGTGGAATTGCAGGTTTCAATCCTCAGAGCCTTTTCCAGTCAATTGATCTATCCCAAGCCTTTCATCAGGTACAAATGGGCCTTTGAGTTTCGGCAGAATGAAGCAGCAGTAAAATATAAATGGGACGTGAAAATCTTTTTGAAAGGACGTTTTAATGGTCTGTTCTCTCTGCAGCTCTGCTGCTGTGGTCAGAGAGAAATTCCCCTTCTACTTCAGGAGCTGCTGGATAGAAACCCATTCCTCCAGCCCTCAGAATACTCATTCAAGGCACTCATGAGGCTGCATTTCAGGTTCTGCAATCAGTTCTGAGCCCCCCACTGCAAGAAGGGGCTGAGGGTGAGTTCAGAGAAGGGCAGCCAAGCTGGTGATGGGGCTGGAGAACAAGTCCTGTGAGGAGAGGCTGAGGGAAATGGGCCCTCATCTTTATTCCCAAACCTCTACTCCCATTCCAGGCATCTGCCAAGCTCAAGTCTTGTAAGACCCCACCTGGAGAACTGCATCCAATTTTGGAGCCCTCAACATAAGAAGGACATGGAGATCCTGGAGCAAGTCCAGAGAAGGCCATGAAGATGATTTGAGGGCTGGAGCAACTCTGCTCTGGAGAGAGGCTGAGGGAGTTGGGGTGTTCAGCCTGGAGAAGAGAAGGCTCCAGGGAGACTTTAGGGCACCTTCCTGTGCCTGAAGGGGCTCCAGGAAAGCTGGGGAGGGGCTTGGGACAAGGGCAGGGAATGATGGGACAGAAGGTAATGGATTCAAACTGGAAGAGGGGAGATTTAGGCATTTGAGATTAGGCATTAGGAAGAAATTCTTTAGTGTAAGGGTGATGAGACCCTGGCCCAGGTTGCCCAGGGAAGCTGTGGCTGCCCCATCCCTGGCAGTGTTGAAGGGCAGGTTGGATGGGGCTTGGAGCAGCCTGGGCTGGTGGGAGGTGTCCCTGCCCATACAGGGGGTTGGATCTAGGTGATCTTGAAGGTCCCTTCCCACCCATTCTCTGATTCAATGAAGAGCTGTCTCTTCCCCCAGATGCAAAATGACCCTGCCCTACAAAACCCAGACCCCGAAGAAGAAGCCTGATGATATGAACCCCAGACCTTGAGCATTTCTAGGTCTGGGCAGGAAACCCAACAAGGCAGAGCAGGCTGAGCTCAGGCGATGTGAAATCAAACCAACATATTTTACACCCACACCACTAAAAATAGGGCCTGGAAGCCAACCCCTCATCTGGCAGGCGAGGACAGACGCTCCAGCCCTCACCACATTTAGCCATAAGATCATCTCGTCGGGTTTCTGCACCAGCCTGGAGGCTCAGGGAATTGCTCCTGGCCGAGTGCCAGCCTGCCCTGCCTCTCTCTTCTTCTTCCTCCCTGTTTTATCACCTGAACGGCTGCCCACCGGGTGTGCTGGAGGCTGCTAGAACTGCTGTGGTGCTGCAGGGGCGGCTGCCTGAGGGAAACATCTCCACGGGAAGAGCTCCCTGCAGGAAACATCTCCACGGGAAGAGCTCCCTGCAGCTCCAGCCAGGCCACCTCTCTGGGTGTCAGGTTTAGATGTTTTCAGCTGAGGCACAGAAACCTGAAACATTTTGCCCTGAATGTGCTGAAAGCTGCTGAAGACGTTACGGATTATTCATGGAACACACACTCGTTTGCAGGGAGGCCTTTATTGTTGTTACTGTTTCAGCAGATGAAGGCTGCAGGCAGCTCCTTGCAACGTCTGCAGCTGCTGACAGGAAGAGGGGATTGTATCCCGAGGATCGTATTAAGGATACCAGGAATGTAGCTGGTCTGATGTAACGGCAGCTCCGGCTGAAGTTAAAATACTTCCCAGATTTTCCTGAACTATTGACTAATTCGTGGTAATGAAAAATTCCCTGAGAATCAAGTCTTCAAATGTGTCCCTCTCAAGTGCTGCAATACCTTCACTTTGCTCACAGTTTTTAAGAACAAACGCTGTTACACTTGTTGCCCTGCACATCAGGAAAAACGTCCTTATTTCCTTCCCAACTCCCCTGTTCGCTTTTTCCCATAGAGAAGCGTTTCCTTTGCCAAGACTCTATTACCACCCCGCAGCTTCGCATCTTCAGCTTCCCGTGTTTCAGAACTTCCTTTTTTTTTTCTTTTTGAGGAGCTTTCAGGCTGACTCGGCGCTGCCCGAGCCCGCGTGGAGCTCTGGTGCCATCTAGCGCTGCTGGGGGAGCCCTCAGCTGCCGGGACGTGTGGCCTTTTCCTGGCGGAGCTCCCTCTGGATTCGCGATGGGAATGAAGAGCCTGTCGTGACAGGACGCGGCCACCAGGGATGGCCACACGCAAGAGAAGGTGTTTCCTCTGCCAGCAGCTGCTGTCCTGGCCGTGGAGGCTCCGGATGAGCGTGTCCCGGTCTGGCAGAAGGGGATGCAGGTCCTGGCGGGGCCAGGCTGGAGCTGCCACCCCGGGGCCTGGGCCCCACAGGCCCCCACAGGCCTCAGCAGGCGCCGTGGGGCTTTGCTGCCTCTTTCTGCCCCTCCCGCCGGGCGCCCAG
>NW_009954229.1:148115-165770 GCF_000747805.2 Chaetura pelagica | reverse complement strand
GGGGGTGTGAGCGGGTCAGTCAGTGTTTGTGCCGCCCTGAGCACCCAGCCCATAAGCAGTGAGCGACTGTTGTGATGGTTCTGTCAAGGCTGGTGCCCCCCCTGCAGTGGCAGCTCTCTCCTGCTGCTCTTCTCTCTTTGTTTTTCTTCTTACTTCTACATCCTGTTTGTTTAGGGTTCTGTCAGCCCTGCATGGAAACTGACAGGGGGTTTGAGCTGCAGCAAGGGTTGAAGGCTTCTACCCCTGGTGTAAATGACCCAACATAAATGAAGAGTTTGGGTTTGGAGAAGTTGTATTCTTGAGGAAAGGAACTATTGTCCTGTTGTTTGTCACCAAATAGTTCCATTCCCTTGGAGTTCAATAACCATGGGGCCACCAAAAAAAGGGCAGGAGGAGGAGGAGCAGAGCATAATCCTGATCAGTGATGATGAATCTGAGAGCACACTTGGGAACTCAGTTCTGTTGATAGACCCCCTGAGTAAGTACTGTGCTCTTGTTGGGAGGAAACTGATGAAAAATCTGATGTGATGTGCTTGAAATGTGCCTTTGTGCTGTTAGGAAAACAAAGTACTTAAAAAATAAGGAGAACTACTAGAAACTGACATTATTTCATAACCGTTGGGGTTTCTTTGACAGCACTAATTATCCTAAAGGATAATGCTGTTAGTTTTTAAATGTTACATGCTTAGCTCAGACTGGGCCTTTTCAAGGTTGATTGGATCCTTTTTTATTACATTGCTTCTGTTTTGATCAAGTGTGGAAGTGTTTTGACCCAGACCATTTACCATTCTTGTTGGCACCCTATGAAATCACATTGTGCCTCCAAGTGTTTTAATGAAGCTATAGTTATCTTTTATATTGATTTACACCCTGTATTCTCTTTTCTGCAGGTAAAACTGCCCTGGAAGAGGAGAAATCTGAAGAAGTTGTGGATGAGGAATGTGAACTAATGGTTACTTTCTGTAAACAAGCAAATGTGATGCCTCATGCAAGACATGACTGTACAATACACCCCTTTGAGTATGTTCAGTGATGTGGAGGTTCCATCTTCCACATTTAGTCTGTCTTGTCAAATAACCTTGTTAGCTTTTTAACAGCTGGAAGCAGGAGCAGACTTGGAGGGGTTTGTGTAACTTGTTTAATAAATAACCTTCTGTTTTTCAACTTCGTAGGAGAACAGAATGTGATAGGTGCTCACCCCTGGGGAAAAATGCTGACATTTGTGACCAGTGCTACTGCTACATCTGTGATAAGCTGGCCTCTGAGGTAAGCAGAGCTGTGAGCCAGAAATGCACAGCTCTGAAGCAACTGAGTTGCTCTTATTAAAAGAAATCACCCTTCAACATGTGAAAAGAATGACACATAACACTTGATTATTTTAACAGCTCCTCTCCTGTCTGTCTGCTTCACAATCCTGCTAAAACATGGTCCCTGTCTGGTTTTATTTCTGGTAGTCCAGCCAGATGCTGGCATAGACATCCTCTTGATTTAAGAGAACATCTCCTGTTTGCTTTAGGTGCCCAGTGTATTTCATGGGATCAGATCACTCGGTCAGGCTGCTGCTCCCTGCACAGGACCAACCACAGGTGTTTAGACTGTCCTGACCAATTGTCAGGGAGGTGGCAGAACTGGGTGTAGGAGTGGATTTGTTCAGGTTTTGGTTGTTTTGTTTGTTTGGGTTTTTAGGGTTTTTTTAAGAATCCAGTCAACTCTGATCTGTGAGCAAAGTTGGGGTGAAGGTGCAAAGACAGTGTCTGGGTGATTGATTGGCAGTGGGGAGGGTGTCGGCCCCAGTGTCTCTGGAAGGGGTTTAAGAGTGATGGTAAATTGCTATGGGCCTTTTTTTTCTAATTTAAGCCATGATATTGAGCTGTCATCATACTGGCCTCTTGCCCTGCCTGTCAAAATCCTTCCCTGTAGCTTTGTGGAGGTGTGTGAAGGATGAGGTGAAGTGCAGACCCGGAGGGAGAGGGACTGACTTTCCATTTGCTCAGCTGAAACAAACCCAAAACCTTTCCCTGTTTTTCACATGTTCTGAAACAGTGCCAGGATTGGACAACCCCTTCCCTCTGTCACTGCAATGCACACAACAAAAGCAAGTTCTGGAAGGACCAACGTGACTTTGCCCTGGCTGGTGTCCTGGTTATGTTTGGGTTTGAGCTCACGGACATTGACGCGGAACTTCGGCGCGGCGGTGAGACCCCTGGGAGACCTGGGGCTGGGCCACAGCCCTCCTTCTGAGGGCTGGGTGCATGTTTTTGAGGTAGCAGCTTCCTGGTGCTTGGCTAATTCTGGGCCACACTTGGAGCAGATACAGGGCTGCAGGTCCAGTCTGTGCTTTCTTGCTGTCCTCCCTCTGAAAGAAGCAATAAAGCTGCTTTTTTCTTCTAAAGCTGGGGAGGGGCTTTTCACCAGAGAGGACAGTGATAGAACAAGGGTTTTAAACTAAAAGAGGGGAGATTTAGGTTAGACATCAGTAATAAATTCTTCACCATGAGGGCAGGAAGGTGCTGGAATAGGTTGCCCAGGGAGGTTGTGGCTGCCCCATCCCTGGAGGTGTCCAAGGCCAGGTTGGATGAGGCTTGTGCAGCCTGGTCTGGTGGGAGGTGTCTCTGCTCATGGCAGGGGGGTTGGATCCTTATGATCTCTAAGATCCCTTCCAACCTTAACAATTCTATGGTTCTATGAAAACTTTCAACAAGATTAGATCAAATATTTTTAGGCTGAATATTTCCCATGGGTTATCAATTATTGTCTTCCTGTTTCTTGTAGTTTTGAAAAAATGCTGCACTAACAGTGCTGCTTCTGTCTGCTCCATTAGGAGATCTTCTACTAAAATTTATCCAGGAGCTTTCTGTGGAATATAATAAGTATCTGATTGGAGAAAAAATGCCTTCCACACAAGAAGAATGCTTTTGCCTCCCAAAACTGCCCCCTGGGCAATGCAATGTCTGCAGGTCACGCAACATGGAGGTTGTGTACAGGTAAGTGACAGCAGAACCCAGCTGCTGGTCTGTGCAGCCTGGCTTTCCTGTAGGTGAGTGATCATCACAATTACTGTTCTAGCAGTAACATCCTTGAGGGAGCTTGCTTGGCCAGTGAGCAATTTAATTGCACTTGGATCTAGTTTAAACACCCCCTTAAATACATCTTTAAACACTTTGTAAACACAACAGACCAGATTGCTCAGAGCCTCATCAAGCCTGACTTTGAATGTCTTCAAGGATGGGGCCCCCACCATCTCCCTGGGCAACCTGTTCCAGTGGCCCACCACCCTGAGAGTCACAGCATCACTTAGGTTGAAAAAGATCTTTGAGATCATCAAGTCCAACCATTGACCCTACTCTACTATTAATTAGTAAACTTTTCCTAATGTCCAATCTAAATCTACCCTTTTCTAGCTTAAAATCATTACCCCTTGTCCTGTCATTACATGCCCTGTGAACAGCTCTTCCCCAACCTTCTCATAGGCCCCTTCCAGGTATTGGAAGGTCACTACAAATCTCTTGTGCTGTACTGAGACACTTGATAATAGTCCTCATTTTTATAACCTGAGGAAGCATGAAAGTAAAGCTCTTGATTTTACTGATTTATTTATTTTAGGGTGGTGTGTGCCTTAGGGTTTGGGTTTTTACTCCAAATGTGCCTTTGAAATGCTGGAAGTAACAGTTGTTCAAATAACCCTGTCACTGTCTCATAGGTGCCTTTCAAGGGAAGGCAAGTCAGTTTGCTCACAGACTGGTCATAATTGTCATTTCTTTCCAAGGTGCATCATTGCAGACACTTTCTCTTATAGACTACTTAACTTTCTCAGGTATTCTGAAGTTTTTGCACTGGTGACAAGATTTTTAAATCAGGCAGAAACAGAGAGTCCTAAAGCTGCTGCTGTCATGCTTCTGGGAGCAGCCAAAGAGATAGCACTTCATAAAGACCCTGCTTTGTAAGTACCCAGTTCCACATCCAGTGTGGGATCTTGGTTTGCTTCTCAAAGGGAGGAGGGACCAAGTGAGGAAGTTGTGGTTTTCCATTTCTGGAGGGTGAGGACAGGATGGAGATCACAGCCCTGGCTGCAGCACAGAGAGGACAGTGAGTGCAGCTGAGGGGACATGAGATTGGCTGTGGGGAGGGACCTGGGGGAAAGAGAAGGTTAAAGATTGGATGTGAGAGGACAAGTGAAGTGGGATTGAGTCATGAGGAGGTGATATCTCCTTCTCAAGTGGGAGGTGAGTCATGAGGAGGGGAAGGAATTTGAGATGGAAGGAGAGTGACAGAGAGCAGATGATGGCAGGTGGGGTTCATTCCCCAGGAGGAGGTGGAGGGGCAGGAGAACTTTCCTGAGAGGGGAATGTACCAGCTGCCTTGTGTGAAGAAACACCTGCTTCTGAACTGGAAAGAAGGGAGGATGTGATGTCCCTTGGGTAATAAGTTTAGATGCCTCCCACAAGTCTGGAAGCTGACCTGGCAGCTGGGAGGACTGCATGATGAATAAATTTAAAAACCACCCTAAATGCTTTAGTCTTTACTGCTTGTGCTGTTTGTTTCTTTGTTTATATCCTGGCTGTTTTGTGCTTGATTACTGCCCAGCTTGAGCAAGGTCTCAGAGCTTTGCTTTGCAAAACCTAAATACTTTGAGCCTTGTATTCCAAGGCTTTTTATAAAGGAGAAGTAAACGTGGTCTGGGTTGGTTCAACAGGCAATTGAGGTTGGTTCCTCTGCAATTTTTTTCTGAGGAACTCTCAAGGTTTGCAAGGAAAAGGCTGGATACCTTGTTTGGGTAGGTTTTTCTCTGTACACTTGCTGACTCCCACAGCATTCCCTGTAGTTAAGTGGGAATTCTGTAGTTAAGTGGGATGTGGTTTGGGCACTGGAAAAGGCAGAGAAACAAGCCAAAGATTAATTAGTGTTTTATTCCTCCTCTTAGAAGCTGGCAGAACCTTGGCCATACTGCTTCCTTGAAGGTTGCTGTCCCTTGCCTGTTGCAAAGGTAAGATTTCTCTTCCATGAGATGATGGGATGGCAGTGGGGTGGGTGCTGGCTGCAAGACTTCTGCTGGTGTTTAAAATGCATTTCAAGTGACTGCCATCCAAAGGCATAAAGGGGGAAAAAACCAACCAAACAAGTGATGCTTTATCTCTTAAAAGCCAAAAGTAAACTTGCCCAGGTGAGTCAGCTGGTGTTTCTGTGGCATCAGGAGCTCCTTATCCAGGAGCAGGAGCCCACTGTGCTGGCACAGGCAGTGTTTGAGCAGAGCAAGAATAACCTGCTGTGTCTGAGCAAGGACAGGCAGCAGGACTGTCAGCCTGAGGAGCAGGGGCCTCAGGGGGCTGCCAGGCTCCACAGCTCTGCACCACAAACCAGGATCTTCAGAAGCTCTGTTCAGTATCATTTCCTTTCTGTGGAGTCCAAGGGCAATACCTGCCTGTTGAGAGCCACACAAACATTCAGACTCTTCTTTGTTGCCTCTGAGGAGAATAACTCCAAGCCAAAGAGAATGGGTTGGTTTTGGACTGTGGTCTAGGAGTGCTCAGTGAGGCCCAGACCAGAAGGTGGTGTCAGGCACCTACTTGTGGGTATTAAGCCAAAGAGTAAATAGTGTCTGTTGAAGATGAGCAGAGCAGGCTGGCAGTGCTCAGCTGGGGTGGGGTGGCCAAGGATGTAACAGATAAAGTTTCCCCAGAGGCTGATGAATGAGGACATCTAGCTCACTTGGCTTGGCTCATTTCTCATTTTAGCTTTGTATTTCACCTTTAACCCAAAGGTCACTTGAAACAGAAGGTTAATGAATTAAGACTTTTTTTCAGAAACAATTATATATCCTCACCTCTTCTTTGAAACTCCTGACAGGTATAACCTAAATCCTGGATCAGTTTTCATTTGAAATTACTATTCTTGAATTTTTTAATTTCTCTCTTTAAAAGAACAGGGAAATGATTTATTTTTACTACCTCCCTCAGTTTTTAAATGGTGAACTCTTCTTAGTGTCAGCCTTGTTCTCTCTAGTTTTCAGTTGAGGATTGTTCCACTAGTTTTGGAGCTGCCAGGAGGTCAGGTTGATCAGGTTGCTTATCAGGTTCATCATTTGTTTCTGCAGCTTTTCTCACTTTTGCTCACTGGGGGTCTTTGTTTTAAAACCTAAGACCACAGAAGCTTGATTTCACTGGTGTTTAAAAGTAATAACAAAAGCTTAATACTGTTATTGACTAAAAATCTTAACCCCAAATTTAAATATAGATCCAAACTATCTCCCATTTATTTAAAAAAAATCAACAAACAAGCTTCTGTTTACCATGGATTAAAAAAACTGCAACAACTTAATAATAATTCATCCAATTTTAAGATATTTTTATTTCTTCTCTTTTCAAACCACAGGATCACAACACGACTTCAGAGGATGCTGGTGTTGTGTGATTTTCCAAAAAGTCTATATGAAAAGTTTATTAGCTTTTTTCAGTCCATCTCACTTCCGTGTCACTGTTTTGGCTTCTCAAATAGGTATGTTCTTTGGTTTTTGTTTACAGAATATGTTTTTTTATACAGTTGCCTGGTTTGAAGACAGCTCTATAGAGTGGTTTTCACTGCTGGTGTTAAGTGTGAGCATTTGATAGGAGGATTTCAGGATTAGCTGCTGTGTATTTGTCCTGTCCTGACATGAGAAGTTGCTGTTTGATGCTGTGGCTAAGTTGTTGTCCATATAGCTTCTTGCTTTTTCCCACCCCCCCTCAGAACTGAGCTGTAACCCCCAATATTCTATAGGTAAATCTTCATGATACTTAAGGGGAATAAATTGTGGTGCACAAACAAGGTATGATTAAAAATGACTTTATTATTGTACTTCCAGCTTGAATGTTGTGCCATGGGACCACGGGTTACTGACCACGGTTTTAAAAGGCCAGAACATCACTGGTCACAGAACACAGAAAGGAAGGAAAGTGTTTCTGTGGGAAGCACTCCCTGTTATAGAGGCTCGAGTGGAGAAATTGGAAGACAGCATGAAGTAAGATTGGTTTGGATTGTTTCATTTTATTAGCTCTCCTTTTCTTCTTTGTGGGGAGAGCTTTCCTGACAGCTGCAGCAGGTCTGTGTGATGGGGAAACGTACCAAACAGACACATTTGAACCTCTTCATGCCCATTGCTTCTTATCAGCAAGGCCAGTAGGTTTTGAAAGTTTTTCAGAGCAGAATCAAGCCCTTTGGACACTTCAAGGCCAGAAGAGAATGTGGAAGTGGAGAATTTATTTGTTTCCATAAACCCAGTAACTTTGAGTTGTCGATACTCAAAACAAACTGTTCATCAAGGGCTGACTAGGTGGAATACAGTGGGGGAAAAAAAGTGTTCTGGTCTCTGGGTCTTCAGAATTCTGTGTTCAAAAGAGTATAGTCCATGTAAAGAGAAAAATGGAAAGGCAACCTCCTGTCCTATGTTGCCAAAGTACAGAGAGAATCTGTGGATAGCTTCTTGGAACTGATTTCCAGCTCTCTTTCTGCCAGTTGTATTTCTATCCTATTGTGCAATGTCTTGTGTGGAAAGATTTGCAGTTTTGCTTCATTCATTGCAGTAAATTTTTGTAAATACAAAAAATTGTGTAGTTTGCACCTCCTTCCTCTTCCTACTCCTTTTTTTCTTGTTCTCCCCAGCTACAAAGAAGTTGTTCGTTACCTGAGAGCTGTGAAATGCAATGATACCATTGGGTTAGTGGCTTTTACCCCCCTTCTTTTTTTTTTTATTCTAGTTTTTTCTTTACCTTAAGATAGTATCCCAGACTGCCTTTCTTCATGGAATCACAGAATTGTCAGAGTTGGAAGGGACCTCTGGAGATCATCTAGTCCAACCCCCTGCTAAAGCAGCATCCTCTGGAGCACATCCCACAGGGCTGCACCCAGGCTGGTCTTCAGTATCTTCAGAGAAGGGGACCCCACAACCTCCCTGGACAGCCCATCCCAGGGCTCTGTCACCCCCATAATAAAGAAGTTTTTTCCTGATATTTCAATGGAACTTCCCATGTTCTAGTTTGTGCCCATTGCCCTTCGTCCTGTCACTGGGAGCTACTGAAAACAGTCTGGCTCCATCCTCCCTGCACCCACCCTTTAGATACTTAGAGACATTAATAAGGTCTGCCCTTAGCCTTCTTTTCTCCAGGCTAAAGAGTCCCAGCTCTCTCAGCCTTCCCTCATAAGAGAGATGCTCCAACCCCCAATCTATGTGTAATAAAGTGGCAGAAGGAAGAGCAGTAGGACTGTGACCACTGTTTGCAAAATGACAGCAGCTCTGCCTTTCAACTACCTTATTGACACAACTTATTAGTGGTCAAGCATAACCAGATCTATACATACCTATTGTCAAACCTTCATGCTGATGAAAAGTAAATATTTATTCCTCCTTTCCAGGTTAAGGGATCTCAGAGATAAAATCCCCTTCTACTTGTGTAAGAGCGGAGACTTCCTGGACGCGACGCACTCGCTGCTGTTCCCGGTGGGCAGCCTGGCCTGCTGCACAGCCTGCAGGGTCACCCCCTGCCAGTTTGAGGTCTACCTCAAGATGTTCCGAACAGGCAGCGTCCCCGTTGGAAAGAATATGCTGGACTCTGGGCCCTGGCTTACAGTGGGCAAGTGTCACTTCTTGCTCACCTGTGTTTAGACCTGGACTTAGTTACAGCTTTTACTTGTTGGTTAAATCTCGCAGCGTTCTGGGGGACTGAATCCATCTGAGTCCCTCAGAACATTGCTGGGTGTAACTGGACTGAAGCATGGTACATAACACTAGGCAGGAGGAATGTCTTTATATCTGAGAGTGAATTTTAGTACACTTCCCACAGAACACTGGTTTTATCAGCTGTGAGATTGTTCTGCTGAAAGCAACCTATGAAGAGGAAACACGAAGCTTTCTTACCTCATGGCATCACCAAGGGCAGTGGGTGTGACTTGGCACTCTGCTGTGTCCCAGCCTTGACCTTGAAAATAAAAGCTTCCTGATGGGAAGGGTTTCACAATCCATGTGTTATGTTCTGGCATTAACTGAGCCACTGATACCTGTGACCATCTGTCTTGCTGTGTGCTACTTGTCAAGGTGTGTTCTGACAGGGAAGATTGATTTTGGAGATGTCCAGCTGCTAGGAGAGTTCTTGGATAAGATGCTGACAGTGTGTATTGCACTGTGCTGTGCTGTACATCATGAGAACTTTGTGCTGTGATGTCTTAGTCTGAATTGCATTCAGTTCAGTCTGGATCAAAACTGGAAGAGGGGAGATTTAGGTTATATTTAAGGAAAAAATTCTTTCCTTTGAGGATGGTGAGACCCTGGCCCAGGTTGCCCAGAGAAGCTGTTGAAACCCCATCCCTTGCAGTGTTGAAGGGCAGGTTGGATGGGGCTTGGAGCAGCCTGGTCTGGTGGGAGGTGTCCCTGCCCATGCAGGGGGATTGGAACTGGATGGTCTTTAAGGTCCCTTCCAACCCAAACCACTTCAATTCTTTCCAGCTTTCCAGAACAGTGTTTTACAGTTGATGATGCTTTTCTGTTCAGAACCTACATTCAAAACCCACCTGGATGAGTTCCTGTGTGATGTACTCTAGGTGACCCTGCTCTGGCAGGGGGGTTGGACTAGATGATCTCTCGAGGTCCCTTCCAGCCCCTAAGATTCTATGATTCTATGAAAATATTGTAAAATATCTGTAATGACTCATTTGTTTATTTTCATTAGGTTTCTGTAGAAACATATCAGTAACTAAGCTAATATCTTGCTTGTGTCCATTCTCTATTTACAGAATATAAGATAAGTTTTGGATTTTTTCTTCTTGCAGGTTCTCCCTTGAAAAATGGTGTTCTAATCAAGCAGGCCCTCAGGATCCTTTATAGCAACATCTCCCTCTACAGGAATGTGAGTCTGTACTAACTGTGTTTCTGTGGCCCATGCAATGTTTCTGAGTTACCTGCACTGTCCAGATACTTCTCTAATGCAAGGATTTACTATCAGACCCTTTTCCCTCTGAATAGTTTACACCTCTGAATGGATTTGACTCTGTAAAACAAATGTTCTGCTGCATTTCAGCCTAAATGCTGGAGTTCTCTCATCATGATCTTGGGGAGTAGCAGTTTACTGGAAAGAAGTGGGCACCTACATCCTCTGACCCTGAAAGAACCACCACTTGACTTCCAAAAGGTAACTGAAACAATACTGTGAAATGGGAGTATCTGTTGGTTTGTTTTTATACAAGACTTCATTTGATGTGAGCACTGGCTCATTCTAAATCCTGATGTTAACTTTACATCAAATACTCCTGTGGTTCATGCCAAGTGTAACACTTTGCAAAATGCTGTGATTCAGGAGTGTCAAATCCAGCAGTGAACTCAATGCCTACTACTGAGTCTGCATCTTTTAAGCTTGAGATGTATCAGATAGCAAAAGGATAGGAAGGTTAATAAAATGTGTTCAGATGGTCCTAAAGGTTCAGTATCTGGGTAATTTTTTCCCAAGAACAAGCAGCTGTCTGTCATTTGGTTAGTGCTGTAGAGCCTTCACCTTCCTCGAGGAGGGTGTTAAGTGGACAACCTCATCTGTAAAAATGCTGAATAAGTAACTAAAAGCAGATGGAAGAACTGTCTTGGGCATGGTCTGATGTTTGCAGAGTGTCTGGACATCCCTTCACTTGTGCCTCGTTGTTCCCGTCGCAGGGGGTACTCGCTGTCGCTGGGGGCCTCCTGGAGGACCTGAAGGCAAGAATTAATGTTTCTTTGCCATCTGCTATTTTCACTCCTCATGTAAGTGTGCACGTGGCAATAAGGACATCTACCATTTGTTGTGTTGTACTTGAAGATGCAGCAGAGTTGAAAACAGTTGAATTATTTACAAACAGCTTTTAAGAGGGGGCTTGAAGTTGTTTTTGGGAATCAGCATAAGACTGTGCTTGGCACAGGCTAGAGCAGGTATCTGAGGGTAAGAAAACTATCAGGGTCTGTTCTGGTCTGACACCATCTTCAACCTAGGACAAGTCTTCATCACTCTCCAGATGTGTGCATTTATAAAGTGCTAATTGATTCTGTCTTAACTTCTTCTGAGGTATCCTTGTATTGTTTGGTTGAAACTGAAGACTTTCCTTTGAGGCTTGACAATGTGTTTGTCTCAAAACTTGGAACAGACCAGAATTTCTAAACTTGTTTAGAGTGATGGCTTCAAGTCTAGTGGAACACATTTGAAGGTGGCTGGAAATATATCCCATATTAAATACAGACAACACATCTCAGGAGTTATCTTACTCTTTTTTACTTCTTTTCAGGAAGTTACATTGAGCTCAATTTCCAAATATGTGACTCCTAGGCCAGAAGTTTCTTTTCCCTTTAATTCTTTTTCTGTGATGTTGTGAGACTGTGTTTCTGTGAGGACTTAGAGAGCCCCGGGTGAAACAAACTGTGTAACAGTAGTACCTCTTCATGTCTGACATCCAACCTATCCTTCTGGAACGATAGAAATTTGGTGCTCATTTGACTGGATACAATATGCAAGTAGTTGGAAAAATGAGCTTTTAAATATATATCCCTTCTTGTTGATGTCTCTTCCTGTAGTTGCACCATGAGGCCTGTCTTATCCTTGCAGTACAAGCAGTACAGCAGATGCTTTTTTGTGATCTTCCATACTTGAATTCCTTCTTAGAGATAACCCTGGCTTTTGGGGTGAGTCCTAGATACTGATTTCTGTTCTAAGAAGTTAAAACAAATTATATTTAAAACCTGTGTAACATCAACTTGGAGATTTTAGACCTACTTAACTTGGTTTTGTTCCCCTTTAGCTTTGCTGACCTTGAATTGATTTTGTTTTTAAGAAATGATTGGCAATTAGGTTAAATAATTGGTCTTATTTTGTCACTTCCTAGAACAACTTTTGGGCTCTGAGGTTGTTACTGGAGCATCTTTCCTATGAAGAACATGTTCTCCAGGGCACTGTTAACCTGATCTTGAGAGATCTAAATCGTCAGAAAGCAACAATGTTCAAACTGTGAGTAAACACTTCCTGGCTCCCTGAGGTCTGTCTGTTGGTGGAAACCAGAGGACCAGTCCCACAGCAGTGGGGTTTGGCAGAGAGATAACCCTTAGCTCTTTGGAACCAGCCAGCCCAGTGCTCTGAGTAACTCAAGAATGCAAGTAAGATACTAGGAATCAATAGGAAAGTTGTTTCTGACCTGCTCTGTTCTGTCTCCTGGTTTTACATTGTTTAGGTGGCAAAACCTGGGTCCCCAATATGTGGGAGAATTCCTGTGCCTGTTCCTGACCTGCAGGCACAGGAGGATGCAATCCATTGGCCTCTTTGCTCTGAACATCATTACAGACAACCTGCATGTGTAAGTGTGAATCTTTATCACAGCCAAACAGAAAGTCTGTGTTGCACCACTGGTAGTTCTCTGTGAATTAACAGCCTCAATCCCCACTTCATTCTTGTTTTTCATTCTTCCCTGTTACCAGCAGTGGTAAAGATACTGAGCAAGATGTTTTGGGTAGATTAGAAATTGCTCTGTGTTACCTGTTGCAGCCAAATGGCCTTCTCACTTCCTAGTGCCAATGTTATGAAAACATGTTGTTTGCTCCTGGCAACCCTGACCTGTCACCAGGATGACTTGTAGCACAGTCTGGTTCCATTACCTCAATATCATTGTCATCAACCAAAAACCCTTAAATTAGGACATAGAACAAAGCAGTTGCTGGACTCTAAGGAGGCACAGTACTGCATAGAGGTAGATTTGAAGAAAATAGTTGAAAGTAGCTCAGAAATTGTGTCTACAGTGGGTGTGCAGATGTCAATGTTTCTTTTAAACTGGTAAGAAACATTTCATGTGGTGGTGAGGGAGAAGATCCCCACCAAAAAACTCCAGATTCAGGAACATCTGTGCACTGTAATGCAGACTGAGGGCAGCATTAGGTTGGGGCCTCTCATTCTTACCCTCTTTTAAAAAGAAGAGAGACCATTTGCTCTGCAGCAGCACAGAGCTTCAGTGGGTGGGGAAGAGAGTGCTGAAAAAGGCTGAGTTCTTTATTTAGATTACAAATGATAACAAACTGTGTCACTCCTGAAACCACTGCCTGAGAAGTATAATCCTTGCTCTCCTGTGTTACGCAGTGAAGCATTATAGGCTTTAGAGTGAGAGACTTTCATGTCCTGACATAATAGTTTCTAAATTAATTGACTCTGGTTGTACACCAGCAGGCAGAGTAATTGCTTGCTCTGGCACTTTTAAATCACACGGAGCTGATGTGAGAACTCACCTCTTAGTTACTGTCTTAAGTGGAAGTCACAGACATGTAAGTTGACCTTTGTGAAATGCTTGTTTCTTCTCTCCACCCTTTGCAGTGCCAAGCTGGGAAAATAAAATGCCTGGTTGCACTCAGTTGTGGATGAGCTAAGCTGCACTTAACAAACATGCAGCTCCAATAATCACCTTTTCTGGGCTGTGAGTTTCAGTGTGTGCTCCAGCCCTGAGCCAAGGGAGGCTGATGAAATCTTGTTTCTTATGGCTGATCTTTGTCTTCATTATTTTACTGCACAGCTGATGCTGAAATCATCTCTGTTTGGAAGTTGCAGTGAATTGTTGGATGAGCCTCTCGGGAGGCTTTGAGTAATGCAAAACTGGGAGTGGCTGAGGCAGGGGCAGGTCTGGCCCTCTGAGGAACTGGAGTGAGAATCTGTGTCTGTTTTTCAGGTGTCCATGGGCAAAGCATCTTTGCAACTTCTTTCACAACGTAGTGAGTATCTCTGTGTCCTAGAATTGAACAACAAAGCCTATCAATGACAAAACATATTGCTTCTCAATTAGGTATTTAAATGCATTGTCTGATAGATCATGCATCTAACACATGTCAGTGTCATTTATTACAACATTATTATAAATTCATTATTATTTCATCATACTGCTGTACACTAACTAGTTTTTCTTTCTCTGCCCAGGGCTTAAGGCACCTGCCCCTTGGCACTGCAGCTCATAATGAAGTCTCCAAGTTCATAAACATTTTAGAAGAACTATAATTTAGCAAAAACCTCCAGGAATATTTTCCAATTGGTCTTCGTTGGAGAAATCTCTTCCTGGAGTCCCTTGTGCTCTGTTTTGGTTGTTATCTCCAGAAACATTCAGCTAAGATCTGACTTCAGACAGATCTAAGAAATAAAATCCTTGGCTAAGATGGTGAAGAGTAGCTGCATTTCAGTGACATGTTTTGGAAATTTCCTGTCTTGCAGGTCCATGGATTAAGCAGTTGTTTAAAGAGGGAGAAGTTTTAGGTTTTTGGTTTGTTTCTTTTTTTTTAAGAAGCCATTCTACAGAGAGATGCTGATCACAGGGAATGAGGGGAGAGAAACAGAGGCAGCAAAAAGCACCCCAAGTCTGTACCTGTGTTGCCTGGGTGTGCTGTGGGTGAGGTGCCTGCAGCACAACAGCTGCTGAGGGAGCTGGAGTGTCCCAAAGGAAAAGTGCTTCTCCACAGGTGTCCAGCAGTGTGTGAGTGCTGTCTGCACACCCTCTTGTTTTCACTGTGTTATTATAAAAATTAAACCACTCTTGAAGCTGAAGGACATGAACTGAAGCTTCCTGACTTGCTTCAAGGAACCAGATTCAGGAAGGCCCGATGCAGTAAATAGCTTGTTTTGTTTGTAAATAAGAGTCTGGTTTTCAGGGCTTTCCAGTTATGTGGCCTTGTTTTTATGTTCTATATAGATGCTGGACTGGTGCTGATGGCTCTCTGGGTTTCTCAAATCCTTATTATAGTGGTAAGATTCAGAGTTAAGTTTTGAATAGAGAAATATTTCTACTCTTTATGCTCTTCTATTTATACTCTTGGCCCTGCTATACCTGTCTGCCTTCGTTTGGCAGTTGGGAGGAAGAATCTTAAGATGTCCTGAACTGTATTTTGCACATTTAAGGCTTTCAGTGGCTTTTGCAGCTTTTGTTATTTCAATAAGTTCTGCTGTTGTTTGAGTTTTCTACAAATGTGTACATGCCTCCAGATCCACACAGTGTTAAGTAAAACTCTGTAGAAATTCTGTCGTTATGTTGTCAGTTCTGTTTTGGGCTTTTTGTTGTTTTAAATAGTTGCTGTGCCTTTATCTTTTGTTGTCCAAGTTCAGTCAGAGGTGGGTGAGGTCCCCAGATCCTTGGGATCTGCTCTCAGCAGGGCTGGCCAGGCTGTGTCCTGTTCTGGTCCCCAAGATGCACTGTGGTCTTTCATCCCAGTTTCCAAGTGAGGTGTTTCTTGCATGTTCCTGACAGGACCTTTCTCACCTCCTTTGCCTGAGTAGGAGAAGGGTCTTATTCCTGTTGTGGCTGAGGGGTTGAAGAAGAGGAGGAAGGAGGTTGTGTAGGTCTGTACCTGTGTTCTCTGGTTTGCCCTGGTGTAAGAGATTTCCCTTCTCCAGTGCTGTGGGGCCTGGGGTGCTCTCTGGGTGCTCTCCCAGTGATGCAGGGTCTGGGCAGCCCTGAGAGCTCCTCAGCTCTCCAAACTCCATTGGTCTGTGCCCATGGACTAACACTAGGGTGTTACTTTGTGCTTGTCACTTTGCTGTGGGTGTAAAGAGACACCAGCAAACCCAAGTAAGCCCTAATGTGGGACTGAGCTTGGACTGGGTGTAACTCATGTCACTGCCTGGTGCCCCAGGCAGGCCTGGGCACAGGAGGGTGAGGGCAGGTGTTCTGTTACCCCTTCAAGCCTGGATTTACCATCACAAGGCAAAGCTGCTTATTTACTGTAAGTAAATAGCATATCTATTCATTATTTATCTACTTTGAATTTTAATGACTTATTGCAAGCCCTTATAGTGAGGGTTATGCTATAGCTAATGATAGAATATTCTGTGTATGAGAATCTTCTTTGTCTGAAGATCTGCACTTGGCTTTGGGCATGGATTGGGGTAAACAGGTGCAGTCATGACAAACTACAGTAGAAAACATCTTCCTGCTGCCCTGAGACTGACTAGTCCAACCCCAAAGGTAAATCGAGGGCTGGTCTCATCTGCTTTGCTCCAGGTATAATTGAGATGAAGAGAGCTCATTAAAAATTGAAATGTGTAGTTTGGAGAGGAAAATGGGCACCTGGAGCTCTCATCCAAACACTGCATTTTAGCAAACAGAACTCTGCTGTTTTAGCAAGTGTTTGTTCAGCTGGTACTGCCAAAGAATAAATAGAACATTTGCAAGTAAGAGTCTGTATCAAATATAAAATTATCTCTCAAAATAGTGAAATTGTCTTATGTTCTTGAAGGCTGGAATAGGAGCCAGGAGCCTGATGTACCTGCTTGGTTGTGGTCAGCAGTTGGCAGAGCCCTTCTCATTGATTAGGGATAGGGTTTCTGCAATACATTGTGGATCAAGTAATTGTTTACAGGCTGGAGGGGGCAGTTCTTGGTGTAATATATAAGAACAAATAAACAACCCCCCCCCTCTCCAGTGCTGCCAGGAAACCTGCCTGGCTCTTCCAGGTCTGCTCCATTTGGGAATGGTGCTGCCCATCCCAGCTGGGAAAGCTTGGATGATGGGTTTGAGGTCTTCATGGATCTAGAGGGTGGGAAGTGGGCAAGGATGGATTTGTACCAAAAATGTGTTGGGAGTGGGGGGTGAGTCCACAGCCCCAGGGGAGCAGGGGGGGCTGTGCAGGGCTGCTCTGCTGTGTGATGCTCCCACCCCTGGCTGCTGAGTGGGGGAGTGCTGAGACCATTCCTAGCAAGGACACTAATTAACCTCCTAATTGAATTTATCCCTTTGGAGTGTGCACCAGAGAGCTGAGTTCTATAAAATACCTTCCCAAAGAGCCAGAATTAGCTGGTGTGAAGGACAGACCCTGTGCTTCCCAGGGACAGCTTTGCACAGTGCTGGGGGCTGGTGAGGCTCCTCACCCCCAGCATCTCCTTCCCTCCACAGAGCTCCTTTCCCCCTGCTCTTGGACCTGCTGCACCTAAATGGCACAGGGACAGCAAGAAGGAACAGGACACGAGTCACTGCATGGCAACCTTGGGACACAAGGAGCCAAAAATACTCAGTTTTAATAACTGGCCTGAGCAAAGTGGAAAAAAAAAAAGAAAAAAAAGCAGCCCAGATGGTTGCTGGCTGCCAGATTAACAGATGGCTACAATCATTAATATTGCAAAACTTCAGGAGTTCATAATTCTTTAATCTACAAAGCTGGGGTGGGGAGCTAATGCAGGCCTGGCAATCTGCTGCACAGGGCTGCCACCGTGGCCAGGCCCCCCAAAGGTCAGGTAGATGTGGCCCTGGTCCTGCTGCCTGGCCAGGACAAGGCTCCCAGTGGCTTCAGAGAAGCTGTGTGCTGGGCAAGGGCTGCTGAGAGGAGAGAAGAGCTTCATGGACCCCCCAGGCCCTAGGGCCAGTGGTGATGGTGGCCCTGAGACATGCTGGGTGCTGCCCTGCACCTGCTGGCCCCTCTCCCTGCCTTCCCATGGCAGGAAATCCACAGAAATCCAATAACCCATCCCCAGTGTCAGTTATCATTAAACCCAAGCCTTTCCCATAACTGTTTGGAGGCAGGGAAGGCAGATTATGGTTGATGTCAACAGCAGGATAATCTGCAGGTCAGAGCTCAGTATCCCTGACCCTGTTCGTGGGCGCTGGTGGTGGTGGGAGCACAGGAGCTCCCAGGGGAGCAGCCAGGGGCAGCCCAGCACTGGTGGGCTT